>NC_048894.1:105482423-105537717 GCF_011077185.1 Oxyura jamaicensis
TTTTATTTTATTTTATTTTATTTTATTTTATTTTATTTTATTTTATTTATTTTATTAATTTATTTTTTACATTAGATAGCGTGTTTTGGCTTAACTTTCAGAGCCCAAGCCTGCCCTGCATGCACACCAGTCTGTATTTACAGAATCATAAAATACCCTGAGTTGGTAGGGACCCATAAGGATCATCGAGTCCAGCTCCTGGCACCACACAGGTCTACCCCAAAGTTTAGACCATACAACTAAATTCAGATCGTTCCTGTTCTGATACTCATTTGACTGAACTAGCTTTGGAGCTGCAGATCCCGTGGCATTAAGGATATGGCCACCATGCTAAATAATCCAGATACTTACTGTCACTGGCTCAAATTGTGTGAGTGACTCTTACCACTCTTTTCTGGTGTTTTATCTTAGTGGCCTGTCCTTACTGACATTGCTGACATCACTATACTCCTTGTACCTTGGGAAGAGACATGCTGGAATTAAAAATGTCCCTAACTGTGGGTTGTTGACTCAAGAAATGAGAAGTTAATATGGTGGCTTTTCTTAGCAGTTATCCCCCGTGCATCCTTTTCCAAATAAATAACTGGTTTATTTCAATGCATAGGTAATATTTACCTATTTATTTATTTAAAAAGGGGTATGTCATAGGATGGGGCTAAAATCACAGCCACATCAGTGGCTGTATATTTAAAGGTCTTCCCCGAGCATTGTATTTGAATAAGCAAACAATAACATTAGTGTGTAAGCTTATTTCATGTGGCTCTTTTTTGCATTTATTGGAAACAATATGAAATAGAATCCTTTGTTGTTGTTATTCTATTGTAGTTATATTTTGAAAAGTCAAATATAATTAATAACATTTTTGCTGTTGTCATATTAAGTAAAAGAACATTTTTTTAAAATATAAAATAAATCTCTTCAGAAAGCTAAGCCATTTTCACTTTGAAAAGTAACATTTGCCAAGACTTACTTCTGAAAGTGTCATAACTGTTTTAAAGTTTATTCTAAATTATACATTGAGATGCAAAGTTCACTCACAGCTTTGGACATATATAAAAATCATTTCACCATTAAAGCACCAAGAAGACTTAGACTATTTGTATGATAGATCTAGTTATTAAGAGTGTTATTATCTCAC
Source organism: Oxyura jamaicensis (assembly GCF_011077185.1). Lineage (NCBI taxonomy): Eukaryota > Metazoa > Chordata > Aves > Anseriformes > Anatidae > Oxyura > Oxyura jamaicensis. The sequence goes on from NC_048894.1 coordinate 105,483,562, forward strand.
TGATTCTTACTTAAAATAACTATTTTCCTTTTGCATAGGCATATACATAATAAAGTGTATTTCATTTTTTTTTATTTCTCATGGATAGTAATCACCAAAATATCTCATTGCCTTCAAGGAAAGACAGGGAAGATTAGAGAGAGAGCAATGACATAAAGATGCACTCCTGTGCTCCTGATGATGACATAATCTGAACAATGACTGTACAAATTTGTTAAATCAAACAAATAAGACTTGTTTTTGTCACTGTATCACAATGCTATAAAACAGATAAACACGAACTTCCTTAACTGCACTTGTATTCTTTCCAGTTTGCTTACAATAAGAATCTGTCTTAAAAATCTTTAGTCAAAACATCTCCTGTGCATTTTTCATGCTGTGAGTATCTGGAATTTTTAGGTCTGATGCATTAGGTCTTTCTAAAGAAAGTGAGGATAATATGGAGATCCCTCTCTCTTAAATGGCTGAAGAGTCTCATAAATATTGTAAATTCACACAATTGCCTCATACTCTTTGTTATAAACTGTTGTCCTACCAGACAGGAGACACAAAGAGGCACAAGCATTTCAAGGTGAATTGAATAAGATTAAAAACAAATTAGTGATTTTTCTTTCTTCACACAATTTAGGAAAAAACTCTGCAATACTGAGTGAGAATAACTACATATGCTTATAACCAAGAACTACAGCTTATTGTCTCTAAAAGAGCAGCCTCATCTTCCAGTACTAATTTAGCACACTGACTCATTTTCTTAGAACATATGAGCTTCAGAATTAAATAAAATTTATTTTTCATTAAGTGTTTCCTTTTTTAATTCAAAATTTGAGACTTTTAGCGGGGGCTCCACTTCAGTTGGTTTTCTCCTATTTACTATAATCTCAACTGACTGTGAGTAGTCATATAAACAAGTCGAATCAAATGTTGGAAGTTAAGCCAATTTAATTACATCTAAAGTCAGGTTACACAGTAAGTTAATTATGAATATTTATTACAAAAATATTATCAGCTGTACCTTTGATTGACATCAGTATTATCACTTTAAATTAGTTACAGCCTGGATGAAGAAAAAATAGCTATAACTCTCATCAGATCTATAACATGACCCTGGGTCACTTGAACACTAATTAGGAAATGAAAATAAATAATGGTCTAATATAAGCCAAAACAATGAAGGAAAAAATATTCCTAGCAATAGACCTGTCAAGCAGATGACAAAATATTGCTTGATATGTCTGTAGTTTGAGATAAAATCAAATCAACCACAAAACAATAGGAAGTCTGGGATACAGTTTATCTCTTCAGACTGAAGTATTGATTGCGTTAGCTATACAAAGCAATCCTTTGAGGGTGGGGAGAGAATGATAATGCTCTATAGTATATGAATGACTGATTGAAACATAAATGAATATAAGCAGCAAATGAATTTCTTAAAAGGCAGACTAAACAACATATGAAGATTTACTCAATAAAAGCTTAGCCACCAGACCACTCTAAACAGTGGAACAACCATTTTTTAGACATAGAGATGTTCTTCCATCACAACATTACAATAAATAATCTATCTATTAATCTTGAATTCCGTGTTATTCTGTGTACTCATTAAGGCTGTAGCAAGGTGGGGGTTGGTCTGGTGACACGTGCCTGGTGACAGGACCAGGGGGAATGGGCTAAAGTTACACCAGGGGAGGTTTAAATTGGATATTAGGAAAAACTTCTACTGAAAGGGTTGTTAGGCATTGGAATGGGCTGTCCAGGGAAGTGGTTGAGTCACCATCCCTGGATGTCTTTAAAAGACTTTTAGATGTAGAGCTTAGTGATATGGTTTAGTGGACGACTTGTTACTGTTATTTCAGAGGTTGGACTCAGTGATCTTGGAGGTCTCTTCCAACCTAGACTATTCTGTGATTCTGTGATTCTGTGTTGTAGAAAGCGTTAGCACTTCAAGTGACAGTAGTGGGGAAACAAAGTCAAAGCAGGAAATCTCATGGATTTACCCCAATTTAGCTTATGTGTTACATAAGCTTCCATCAGTTTCCAGTTAGAAAAAGTGCTATAATTTCACAGAATCACATTTGCTTTTAGTCATGCTTTTGAAAAGCCTTAATTATGAATTTCTGAGTCAGCTTACCTACTGCAATTTCATTTCCCCGCTGTCTTTCTACCTTACAAAATAGGTTTGAAACAACACACACTTCATCCAGAAATGACTCCTAAAAACAATGTTGGTATATTTAAGATAATAGGAAAACAATGAGAAAAATATTTCCAAATTATTCCTTATTTGTCTTAGACAAACTTTTTTGCAGGACTTTATTTGTCAACAGCATTCTTAGGTTTTTTTTTTTTTTTTTTCTTTTTTCTTTTTTCTTTTTTTCTTTTGCTGGAGTGCTCATTGTTGCTTCAGGAATTATATCTAGATAGTAATTGTGTTGTATTAGCAGTTACAAATCTACTACTGTTGCAGACTACTGGAGTCTTCACTTATACAGGCTCTGCTCAACTGGGATTTGGGCTATTAGCACTTTGTTGGAGAAGTTTGACAATTACCAAGGCTGTTTATAGAGTTCATGAATTTATTTATTTATTTTTTTTTTCCTGTACCAAACTGTTGATTTGTCCTTCTGGCTAAAATGATCAAGGATTTTTCTGTTGCTGAGGCATATCAGACTAAGAAAATCTTGTGAAAAGGCCACAGAAATATAGTGTGTATTGAAAGCAGGTGTACTAACTCATTACAAATTATATTTATATAAGTGTTACACACTTACAAACCATATGGTTGGTAACCAAAAAGCTCTTTTGACACCATAAAGACAAGCTATTACAAACCTAGATGAAACATCAGCTACTTTAAGTAAAAACTGAGTAACATCTGGATTAGTGTACATGGAAACTTACTGCCTTTGAGGATTTGCCTTGATGAGTCTAATATCGACATTGCCTTCATATTAGTATTATTTTTGTACTGCCTACAACCTGCGATTTCAATGGTGTCACGCGGTTAATTTGAATAAAGGCAAGCAGCAAACTTTTCAAAATTCCATCTCCACATTTTAGAGACATTTATGCCTGCAGAAACACTTCCATATTTATTTCCATAGTAATCCACTTAATGTGATAGCATTCAAGAAACTAAGAAGCATGATCTTCTTTAAGGACCAAATCTGGAAATGCTTAGTCAGTTACTCAGACTGCAAGTTCAAAATATCCATCTTACCAGCTAAGGGTGAAATAAGCCTTACCATTCACATCTAAATAAACAAACTTGTGCAGGTGCCCTTTGGAGTCTGACAGATTTAACCTCTTACTGCATTATTTGAGAATCCCTCCTATGATACAAATCTACAGCTCTTCTCCATCTCTGTCTTCCGTGTACTCAGAAAAAACAGCCTTTCTCTGGTCATCTCTTCAACTCCCTGTTGTAAGTCTGGCATATCAACTATGCCATCTTTTCTGACCATCTAGCATGCTGCTCCATCACTTTCACAAGCTGATTTTAACTGAACACTTTGCTCTTTGCCTTCACGGGGTTGTTTGAGTAGTAATCACTCAGTGTTGCTGCTTCTTTACCTTTGGCTTCATTTCCCTGTCCAAACTGGCTGACTGCCCATGCTGACTGCCCTCCTTCATCCCTGTTCTTAATTGCTGCTTAGGTCCTGGCACTGCCTCCCTGTGCCTCCACCCAACACACCATTACCCCTTTCTTCTCTGCCCTCTAGGGCTTTTAAGCCTCTCATCTTTTTATCTTTTTTTTTTTTTTTTTTTTTTTTTTTTTTCCCCCTGCCACTGAGGAGAATCTGCCTCTGGTTATTTTTATCCACTTTGCCCTCTCATGCATTCCTTTTTTTTCGGAGAAGTGCAAGCAGATTAGAAGAGAGAGCAAATCAATAACTTGTCAGTGCTCTCTCAGGGTTGATCACTTTGCTTTAGTTCCCATGTATCATTGATAGAGACTGAAAAAGAGACAATCAAAATGTATCCTGCTTTTCCAGTTGTTGATGCCAGTAACACCATGAGATTTTCTCCTAGGAACTAATGGGCCCTTCACTCACAAACTCCAGCACACGGACCAAGCTCGTTTATGCAGAGACAACATCTCCTGATGTCCTAGGGTTGGCATGAAGAACAGTAACACTTGTGTTTTGAAGAGTCCTAAGGGAGGAATAATGTGACAGAGTGCATGGAATAATTATCTCTAAAAACTTATCTCTAAAGGTGCAGCAGAATGGTTTTCATGCAAAGCATGCACAGTTTCAAATGTCAGATAACTGAGCTACTTTTTCACCTCTCGCTTACATCTGCTACCCTTTAATTTAAGCATAGAACTGAAGGAGATGATGCACATATTTGCTAGAGCCATGGTTTGTAACACTCAGCCCAGGCCTAGCATCGTTACAGTGATGTGCTCTTTAGTACATACATAGTAACAGTTTGAATCCTCCTTATGTTGATGCAAATGTAAAGAAAAACAAATGTAATAAATTATAAACATGCATTTTAAAGTAATTAGATTTTGGATGTATCCTGTTTTGCCTCTGGACCAAAGCAAGTACTCTGAGGGGAGAGGTGGTGATGGTTACAAGTCCTGTCCTGCTCCTGGGCAACAATTTAGGTGAAGGCAAATATACTGAGTCTTCTGTGAATTTTCCATCTGAAGGAGGAAATGTGGCAAGGGACTGAAAAGTGCAAAAACTACCCTGAAATCCTCTGCTTGACACTGGCCTCTGCTGCAGGCTAGAACTGTTCTCCAATATTTCAAAAGGCTTGTTATTCCTCTTGCACTCCAGCATGCTGTTCTTAAGCACACAGGACCAATATCGCGCTGAGTGCACTCAGCAGGAGGAAAACCCAAGCAAAATAGATTGACTGTAGGAACCCTTCTCCTCCCTACCCAAACCCACTCATTTCAGTGCTCAGAGCAGTAACACATTGCCTGGGATTTAGGTACCACGTATGGAGCTGGCTTGTTTAAGAAGATGCCAGAGGAGCAAAATGTGAAAACCTATACTCTACTACCTGAAAAAGGATGAAAGAGTGCTGTGCTGGGGAATGTGTGAGTTAAGACTGTACATAGTTTAAAAAAGAAAAAGTTGTCTGTTTCTGTAAGGCATTGTGTTCAGCAATGTTCAACTGATTTCAGGTGTGTTATTCTAGATTGGATTTTAATCGCAAAAGGGCAAGGCTCAGTTGGGCTCATTTGAAATTCTTACTTGAACGTAATCTTGTGAAAATTTCAGCGGGCTGTATTTTGATATTCCTACATGAAAAAAAATAATAACCTACTTCATGCAAATTGGTATTTAAATCTGTGGATATGCTGGTGGGGTAAATTAATGTTAACCTGAGATGATGGTTTAGGATTAGGTTTGTAGAGCACAGCTTTGCTGTTAAAATTATGCTGCTGAAGGCAGAAGAAGCAAAGTGGAAAGGTTAGCTTTAGGAGTTTTGTCTTTCAGCAGTTTTGAAGAGCAAAGAGTCTTAAATAAATTTTAAACTTTTCTAAACACAAATGTAAGTGGCCAGGTTCTCACGCAACTGAGGAATTTTAAAAGATTGAGTTTGTCCCACTTTGACTTCATTTCTAAATAAGCAAGTAAACAAACAAACACATGAAAGATGTTTTCACTGAGAGTTTGGTTCGCTAAGTTATTGGATTGCAAAATCCATATTTGCAGGAATTAGGTTGTTGCTTGGGCTAGTCCTGATTCAGATTCCATTTCAGATGGCATAAATCAAAAGGCCTGCACAAAGCCTGGAGAAATTGTGTCAGACAAAAAGACAGTCCAGGCTTACAGCTTTCATATTGTGGCTGTGAGCTGGTACCATTTGTTGATGTTTAAGGACAGAACTGATAAAAATAGAGCAGTTCTATTAGGGGTCAGCTATCATATTGCAGAAAACAGTCAAATTTGTTTTCCAGAAAATTTCAGATATTTCATTTGGAACATTTTTTAATGTTTATCTATTTATCTATTTATTTATTTCTATCAGAATTTGCTATACTGCCATGCAGGTTCATATTCCTGATCCTCTAATAGTGAGGCTGTATTGCAGTACACCACAGAGCACTATTGTGGCAAAGTTCTTGGTTATGTGAGCTCTCTCTCTTGTAAGACAATATCAGAATTAGGAAAGTGTGCTTGTATTTGATTCGTTTAGAAGTTCAAACAAGCACATTACATCAGTCTTGGCATTATTTAACAGGAAGAAGGTCATGTTATAGCAGCAGATTCTTGCAGCAGAACTTTGAAGCATATTGTAATGAGTCACTATCAAAGGGCAGGCTTGGTCTTCCAGCAAAATCTTGTATTCTTGGAGATGTGCAAAGGGCTAATAGATGGTATCATAAGTGTGTTTGATTTTTGTTTAGTAATTTGATTTCTTTCTAAATGAGCAAATCAAAATCTTCTTGTTACTGTAATTGTTTTTAATACCTCTTATTTTATTTTCCATGAAATAGGAAATAGCATCCATTGGCTGTTGCAGTTTCCAAGACACATACACCCCAAATGATCTCCAACATACTTTACTGGGTGGATGTTTTTTATTTTCAGCTTGGACTTCGTTCACCAAATCACTCTCTGTCCACATAGAAACTTTTCAATGAAGAAATACATTTGAACTCTCAGTTATGTGTCTCTGTTTTTCCTGTTGATCTGAAAACACAGCAGGTGGAAAACTTTGATTTTCTAGAAATCTGTCTCACAGAAGAAATGATTGAAAAATCCCTGCTTGTGATTCCGTACTCTTAAAAGTTAAAAAGTTCTGTTTCCAGTGTAATTTCCATTTTAAATTACTATTATTATCCAGCAGTTTATGCTTAGCTTAGATATTCTCCATATCTCCTCCCTTTTTTTTCCATCCTAGTACTGAGAAAATATCTTTTAATGACCCTCTTTCAGGGAAATCATTTTTATGCTTAGTTTTGTAAACTTATTTTGGGGTTTATTACCAACAAAACCCACATATTCTCTCACATATAAAAGTTATGTACCTGTTTTTTAAGGAAATTACCGTTACAGAGAGAGACATAGTACATGAGATAGAGAGGGAAGATGGGAACTCCACCAGCACTTTTAAGAGGAAAAGGTCAGCACCTGGTAGAAAAAGATCTGGAAGAGCCTCAGCATCCCCTTTTTTGCTCACATATGCTCAAAAAATCTGCAGCCTCTGCAGAGGTGAGAAATAGAGGAAGAAACAGAGTAAGGTCAGGGAGACAGCCTCACCATGTTTTTGACCTGCCAGCAGTGCAGGGAAACAAATTCATCTGGTATGAGATGGCTGCACTGGCCAGGAAATCTGTGGGACCACATTTTAAACTAGACAGGACACCTCAGAGGTCCCAGGCTGAAATTAGCCTTTTGGAACAGCCTATGTGAATGTGTCAGTGAGTCTTAGTCCCTGGGATTTTTCTCTGTTCTGTCCCTTTCCTGGAGCCAAGCTACCTTCTGTCTGTCTGCTGCTGGTTACATTTTTTGGATTTTTTTTTCTTTTTCTTTTTTTTTTTCTTAATGCTATTATTGTATTATTATTTTTAATTGCATTAACTTATAAAATATATTTCAGCTTTTCCTCAGGGGGAGTCAGGCTTCTAAAGCCATTGCAGTGTGGAACAGATGTTAAATGAAGCAAGACCTGGATGCACATTTTGAAGCTGCAGCTTGACTTCCAAGTGCTTGGGGAAGGTAGAATCAGCATACCCTCATTATATGAAAATAATTCTGTTTGGTTTCCTTCATTTTCTAAACTCACAGTTTCCTAAGAATTGCAAGAATCCTGCTTCTTTTTTTATGCACAGCTCTATGTTTATCACTTCCACCTGTGTAGAAATTATCCTCTTTTACCTTTTTTTTTTTTTTTTCCTTTCAATGGCAGAGCTTAGAAAGAAGATGGCACAATTAACTCTTTCCTAGTCTATATGTCCTTGCTGAGAACATGTTAATTGGTTTTCTGTTTCCTTTACATTGCCACAGTTCATGGCTGTGAACCCAGCTCTGTTTAGTGCCTGGCAAACTAATTAACATAGCTACATTAATGTGTATCTAAAATTTCTTTGCAATTCAAGTTATTAGAACAGGTATGCACACATCTTCTGAGTATTGAGACATTCATGTTTTGTCACCTGGTATGTAGATAAGTAGAAATCTGTAGTATTTTTAACATCAGGACATCTTCTGATTTTAAAGGTTACTGTGATATAAAAGACAACTTAATATCCTTGTGAGTAGAAGGTAGCATCTCCTTACCTCCCAGAAGAGAATTTTCTATACTAATATATTTTCTTATTCACAAAAACATAGCTTGATGACTTGGTAAAATGGAGTTTTCTGCAAGATAAACAGAAAAGCAAACTGTTCTGAACCAAAAATACATACCTATTTAACGGTTTTTAGTGCATTTGATGCATCTTAGTTGAATTGAAAATTAAACATTAGGTTGATACTCAGTTTGATGTTTACTAATTATTTTTCCCCAGAAATTCTGAATAACTCCAATAACAGGTGTCACATAAATATGAAAGGAAATGGTAACTGAGGAAATTTCAATTCAAATATATATCACCTTTTCATTCTCTTTAACAGAGAAAAGCTTTAAAAAAATATTCTAGCTATAACATTTTTCTAAACTGTCTCTATACTTGCTATAATGCCTTGTGGTTTTGGTAGGGTCAAAAAACAGATTCTTTGTTGCTTAGTGTTGATTTATACAGGAACCAGTGTGGAGTAGAAAGCAGATAAAATAAGGATGGCAATAAATAGAACTGATTTTAATGACAAAAAATGGCAGAGCAATGTTGCATTTAGAATCACAGATTCTCCTGTCTCCTGTGATGCTGTTAGTTTAGTGGGATTTGCACATGATGAAAGCATCTGATTGCAGGCTGACGGCACAAACTCCATGCTGATCCTCTGCTCTTCTCTGATCCTCTGCAGTGCCTGTGAACTTTTTTCACCCATCCCCAAAATCTCCCCCAAGAGTTCTGGCATTTTTTCTTCCTTGCCCGACTGAACAGAGCAATGGGTGCGTGAGTAGTGTATGACTGACTTATACACGTCAGCACAAGAGCTGAGGAAAGGAAAGTAACTAGGCTGTGTGACCAAAGGACTAAAATCATGTCTTGAGAGGTAATGAACTGGGGACAATGAATAGAAAAAAATGACTGTTGTGGTTATGGTCATGCGACGGTCTTACTTTCCTCCTGTCAGTAAGATCAAAACATTGTCCATCCTTATGACAGAAGCATAAAGGATAAAGGAATTTGGCTGACATAGTATCTTTGTGTTTAAGCCTGGGATTTTTTTTTTTTTTTTTTTTTTTTTAATATATAATTGCAATTGGACATGTTGTCCATCCAGGATGCACATGAACCCTGGTAAAATTACAGAAAACAACCTCTGAGGTCTCGAACATGCTACTTGTTTTTCACTTACATCTCTTTACCTTTAGCTGCAAAGAGTCTATAAAAGGAATTTGTAATGCAAAAGATGCAGCAGGCTATAGCAGTCTTTTCCAGGACTGTATATTTAGCATAAGGAACATGGACACTGAGCTGTAGCGTTTTACTATCTTATAGAGAATTTCCTGCCCTACCAAGGTGGATTTCATCAAACAACTTTAACTACTTGATCATAAAGGTGTTTTCTCTATGCAGGCAAGTGAAAACCACAGAAGTAAAGGAGACATCTTAAATAGACAAAAAAAAAAAAAAAAGAAAAAAAAAAAAGAAAAACAACAACAAAACCCCAGCATTTTAAGTTATGTATCTGGACCCAAGAGGCAGAGATATCTGGGTGTCTGTGTATGACGTATCCTTCTGCGGACAACATAAGTGTAGTCACTCTGGGGACTGGCTACTCTTCTACCTGGCCACTTCTGCAGGTGAGGCTTGGTGAATGAGTCACACCAGCACAGTGAGAAAATTGCTGTTGGTACTCATTTGCCTCAGCTTTGAAAGGTGTGTAATGAATGAGTAAAAGGACTGAAGGCACAGGAAGGACAGTCATTCTGCATCTTCCTCCCCCAGAATGAGTCCTTATTTACTTTAACGAGCAGATGTGAACAATGCAGATCTTGTTCTCCCAGCATTAAAATTGAATTAAAATGCTCTTAATTTAGAAGGATGTTCTAAAGGCAACAATAATTTTTACTTTTTTTTTTCAAACTCTACTAAGCATTCTTTTGATTTCCCATAGTGCTGTGGAAGGCCAGTACAGAAACCAGGCTTTCCAGTTGCATCCTACTTGTGGAGTCTTTTGTATAATATACTACAAAAAAGCACAGGATAACAATGTGACTCAAACATCTTTATGTATTCCTCAGCTCTCTAAAACATATCTTGAGAAGAGATAAAGGAGCATATGAGCATATATGAAAAGGGGCTGCAAGTCATTCTGTGTGATGGATCATTTATAAAGTGCACCTAGGGAGAAGAGAGGTCTGTCGGGGCTTTTTAGTTGTACTTTATCACTGCCTGGAGAGTACAGGCTCAATTGTCCTGGTAAAATAAAGCTATATCTACATTTCAAACACATCATTAGGAAAACGCTCATCAGGAGAGGAAGTAAAATTTCATAACTCACATAAAGTTTGCCTGCTACGGTTCAGGAGTATATAAAATGTCATCTGCCTTTCTGGGTAGGGTTTACTGCACTGAAGGAAGAATTGCATGAAATGACCCTAAAGTCATGTAAGCAAGCAGGCCAGATAAATGAATGAAGTACCCGGGCTTGTTGCTTTTGTTTAAGGGTAATCTGACATGTCCCTTTTTCCTCAGCTGGAAACAAAGTTGGCGATTACAGCTTAGGCCAAAGCTTTGCTACTCCTGCTCTTGCTTAATCAGTGCTTTCCTGCTCCAGATGTCAGATAGATTTTGGGGATATGGGGCCCCAGGGACCATTAGCCTCTGCCCCATCTAGGCCACATCAGGGCTGGTCTCTAGCTCCCCACAGCCCTGCCCTACTGTGCCTGGCCATGGGCCCCATCAGGCCAGGACAATTGCAGGTCCACATCCAGGCCTGGCTTTGACGTGTCCCCATCTGCTGGGAAGTTGCCAACAGCTGGGCTGGGGCTACCCTGGTGTCCCTGGTGCCCTACTCTTGGCTGGATTCTAGGGAGAGGGCCTGGCTGCTGGGCCCTGCCCTGATAACCTGTGGGAGCCCCTGTGGGCTATGGTAACTCCAGCACCTCAGCCCCCTGTTTTAAGAGCACTTCCCGTGAATTCACTTTTTTTTTTTTTTTTAATTTATTATTTCTTTTTTCTTTTTTTCCTCTCCTTTCATCCTGATCTCTCCATAAATCTTAATTGAATGTAGCTGCAATCTGCTTAGTGACTTGGGGTTATGGTATGAAGCCACGTATAAAGCCAGAGTTCTTCCAGCTTTGAAGACGTTTGACTTTTCAGGTTGTTTTTGATAATTAGATGTTTTTCAACCTTACAACTTCAAGGACACAACTCTCTTTCTTTTCAGGGCTTAAATGGATTTGCTTGATTTTCCTTTCCCCAGGTTTGGAGAGCAGGTGTTCTCCTTCTCTCACATGTGTCCCAAGGAGCACTTACGCTTTATTTTCTCCCTTGTGGTGCAGTCATATCTGGTGATCATTGGCAGATGTTTTCATGCTGAAACATCAGGGAGCAAGCCACCTCTCATCCCACATTCAAGTTCACTGGAAATAAGAAGTCCTGTGTTAATGGATATACTTATATTTTATGCCACGAGTGATGCTCAGCTATTGTTCAAAGAGAAAAAAGCATGTAGCCATGCTTGTCTAGTTCTGAGGCTGAGATAATTCCCAGGAGATGGGACATTTTGTCTGATATTGTAGAACTGTGTGAACTTCAAATACTTTAAACAGTTAATTATCTGCTTCTGCTTTTTGAACTGAGGTAATTAAGGAAAAATTCAACAGTGGCTGGGGTCGATGGAACATTTAAACATTACGATGCTATACCTGTCCTTTCCTCTAACGAAGAACATTCTTATACTGTCCTTTTCAGTTTTCCTGGTCACAGGTAAAGAGAAACTATTCAGAGCTGAGTCCAATCTGAGATGAGTTCCTATTGAAAGTGCATAGCAGGTTCATCTCCAGCAACAAAGAAAGCCTCTTCCACTCTAAAAATAACAGTGCTACCTCAGCAAGACTGATCTCTGCATTTCTTCTGAATGTTGATGGTAATGAATTCCTCTCTGAGGTTTAATATTAAACCAAATAAACTGCTTTTTCTTCCTCTTAAAAACACTTTCATTGTAAAATTTCAACATAAAGTCTGAGTTACAATGCCTGAAATCAAATACCTCCGTAACTACCTGGGCAGCTATGCAGCTATGTGAGGGAGCTGTGCTAATTTAAAGAGGTTTCATCAAGTTCTTTAGAAAAAGATATTAATGTAGGCTTTATTTACATTCCCCTTCCTCCTTCTGCTTACCCAAATAGCTTTGTGAAGTTGAGCAAGATTCCTCTGGTTCTTTTAGACTACTGTTTCTCCTTTCTTTTCCCAGACATTATTTTAAAGTGATATCATTCTATTTGCCCACTTACAAGCAAAGAGTGAACAGCAAAGCTGACTTACACAGTTTACTATCACCCTTCATACAGCAACTGGACTCTTGTGACTCAATTTCAAATGCAGAATTGTCTCTGAAGTTTCTTGGTCAAATGGAGGTTCAAAGAGAAGTCCTCTGTCTAGGAACTCCAGGCTGAATCTACCCCTAGGGCATGAGTATGTTTTTTCATCATGCTACAGCATGGTGCACAGGGAAGTGAAAGTTTCTTGCAATTGCATTTTTATCTGTATATAGTTTTTTTTCTTTTTTTTTCTCTCAGGTTTTTCTGCAGATTAAAATTTCCAGATTTTTGGTCTTGATTGTAGTTGTGGTTGAATTGCACTTAATTTAGGTAAATGGAGAAAATTCTGGTTCATTTGTTATTGTTCTTTAGGAAGATGACATATAGATAGGGTTGGAGTAATATCTCATCTACCTTATGTAATGTAATATATGTTTTTAAGTGGTTGGATGTGAGTGCTAACAGCAGAATTGTTCAGTCACAACTAACATATATAGCTTTAAAGAAGCAACAGCTCAATAATATTCTTGGTGTTGACTGAATTTTGCCCACTGTTTTTTATGTAAGTCCTTGTTATCTGTTTTTTCAGTGTCTTAAATTCTGGGATGTATTAGCTTCTGAACAATGTTTATTATTAAAGGACCCAATAAGAGAATATGACAGACATATTGGACTTTAGATAATTATATTTGCTGTTTTTCTAAGTATAAATATTAACTGTGATGAAATATTCTTTTATGTTTTCAGGGGGAAAAAGTCAAAAAGACAGTCAACTTTCAACTTTGGTCTAAAAACTAGTAAGTTAAACATTATTATTATTTAATGCTTATGGACACATCACTAATTAACTGCTGATTCCATGTCAGTTAATTCCATATCAAATAATGGGATATCAGTTTCATATTGTTTATATACCAGGTAGTCATACCTAAAGAGAATCTCAGAAAATTCATATCATTCTCCAAACTGAAATGCAGTAACAAAATACATTTTGCATTTTCATATTGTCTGTGATTATGAAGACAACTTTTACAATTTTTATAACTGTACTTGGTTTTAAGGATGTTTCTATTTCAAAACACAAAGTGTTGCTTCTTATTCTGTAATTGAATGTTAATATTGCAATGTTAATAATGTATTGTGGAAACTGCTAGCACAATTATTATTGAAAAACAAATGGGGTTTCTTTTAAATACAAAGAAACAATTACAGTAACAAATAAGAATATTCTGGAAGACAATAATGGATAGCTCATAAAAGCAGAACACTTAGTTAATAAGAGGCAGCTGAAATTCAAAATTGGCAAATATGAAGTGATGCACATGGGAAAAACAATCCTAACTTTGCATATAAAAAGATGGGCTCTGAGCTCCCATCATCACCCTGGAGTGAAATCTTAGGGTTATGACTCATATTTCCGTGCGAACATGAACTCAGTGCTTGATATCAGTCAAAAAGCAATTCAAAATTTTGAAAATATGAGGAAAAAAAGCTGAGACTAAGACTGAGAACATCATTATTGTGACTCAGAATAAATCCACACTCACTTGTAGCTCAAATGTTATGTCCCTCTTTCCAAGGAGAATAGAGCAGAAATGGATAAAGTCTAGGGCTTGGCAGTGAAGATGAGAAGATGGTGGACATATTCTTTCTATATTTCAGTAAGGTCTTTGATGCCTTTCCTCTCAGAATCCTTCTGGACGAATTGTCAAGCTGTGAGATAAACAGGTTCATGCCACTCTGGGTAATGAACTGGCTCAGTGGCAGAGCTGTAGTAAATAGGGCAACAGTAAATGGGGTGCATGGTCACCAGTGTTGTTCCTCACTGGCCCTAATTCTAGGGCCAGTCTTGTTCAACATTTTAATCAATGATCTGGATGCAGGCATGGAGTGCATCCTCAACAAGTTTGTTGATGATACTAAACTAGGAGCTGCTGTTGACTCCTTGGAGGGGTGGGAGATCTTGCAGAGGGATCTAGATATGTTGCGGCTGGGTGATTAGCAATGGCATAAAGCTCAGCAAAGGAAAATGCTGAGTGTTGCACTTGGGACAGAGTAATGCTGGACATAGGCGCAGACTGGGAGACCAGCAGCTGGAGAGCAGCTCTGCAGAAGGGGGCCTGGGGTTGCTGGCAGCAGCAGCTCAGCATGAGACAGCAGTGTGCCCTGTCAGCCAAGAGAACAAATCACATTTTGGGGAACATTAAACACAGTATTCCCCACCAGTCAAAAGAGGTGATTTTTCTGCTATATTTAGCATGGGTGCAGCCTCACCTTGAGTATTCTGTGTAGTTCTGGGCTCCACAATATAAAAATGGATGTTAAAGTCCTTGAAAGCGTCCAGAGGAGGGCAAGAAAGCTGCTAAAAGGTATTATCCTGTGAGAAGAGGCTGAGAACATTTGGGTTGTCTAGTGTGGAGGAGAGAAGGCTGTGAGAGGTGAGCTCATGAATCTCTGCAACTTCCTGGGGGAGTGGAGAGGGAGGTGCTGGCCTCTTCTCCCTGGTCGCTGATGAAAGGATGCGTGGGAATGGCAAAAGTTTGTACCAGGGGAGGTTCAGACTAGATGTAAGGATTTTTTTTTTTTTTTTTTTTTTTTTTTTCTGTGAGGGTTGTCAAACGCTGGGACAGGCTTCCTAGAGAGGTGGTTTGATGCCCCATGCCTGTCAGTGTTCAAGAGGTGTTTGGATAATGCTCTCAATAATATGCTTAGACTTTTGGTTAGCCCTGAAGAGGTCCAGGCTCGATGATAGCTAAAGGTCCCTTCCAACTGAACTATTCTGTTCTGTTCTGTGCCATGCCATGCCATTTCTACATCACAGGTGACTCAATAAAGTGGGATTTTTCAGTCTGGGAAAGAGATGAATTTGGGGGAGTTGTAACGAAAGTCTACAAAATGTGGAGAAACATAAAAAGGGCAGAGAGGAATTTGTCATTCATTATCTCCTCCTGAATGGAAATAGGAGGGTGAGATCTGCTGGTCGTAGGAGCCATAATCAAGACTACCATCATGAGTTTGCTCTTCATTCAGAGGGCAAGAGTCCTATGGAACTCTGCCACTGAGGATACTAGAGGTGTCTCAGGGGAGACTGGACAAATTCATGAAAGGGAAATCCATGGAGAAGTATTGCAATTGTAGAAGACACAACTAGTTCAGCACACTTCTGAGCTAAGAATGTAAGAATGGGAGACAATTGGGGTGAGGGGGAGGTGGTTCAGGATATACTTAGTCTGCTCTTACACCCAAGCACTCTCTTAAGGCACTTGTAGGAAAAAGCACAGTGGGCTAGATGAAACTATGGGCTTACCCAGTACAACCACTTTCAGAGTCGTACTCTAAGGATCTTGGCTTAAAGTGATTTGCAGCTGAATTCTAGGTTTTTGCTTTGGCACATTGTTTTCCAAAATCTTCAGTCTTTCAGAGAATGTTCCCTCTCCTCCAAACCTCAGTCTGTTGAATGTTACATTGCATGATCAAATTCAAAGGAAAGAAATGCATAAAAGATTAAAAAATAAGCATTTGAAGCATTTTGAAGTTCCTGTCTGCCAAGTAGTGTTTGACCCCTCTCTGCTGGATTATTCATTTTATATCGGCATTATATTAGAAATTTACTGTTCAGGGTACTAACCCAAGATTATTAAAAATTAAAATGTACTAGTTTAGGTCTCACTTCTTATTCTGAGGTTCTTTTTCCAATGTACCATAATAATGCAACACAATAAGCCTAAAACCCAGAAAAGGAAATGCAGACATTAACCATTGTCTGACAGTATACAGTAATATTTTGTATGATATTGTAGCTCTGCCTGCGTTTTTAATACCCAAATCATATCCTCGTCTCTTATCACGTCACTCTTGCTCTGTGGCTAAGATGACTGGTACTTGCCTGAGGTCACATAAAGCACCTTGAGGAGCTGTGTCACAGTGTAGGGTTTCTGGCTCTGGGTACCCTGCTCAGAACAGGCACTGGCAATGTCTGCAGTGTCTTAAATGCCAGGACTGCCTGTGGTCCACCTTTAGCTTGGCAAAGTAAGTAGCAGTCAGGCTTCTTTTTATGGAAGCATATTGCTGTGTAGGAAAATCCCCACAAAACAGATGACTGATCCTTTCTTGGTACAGAGGCAAACTAAAAATAGCATGTTTTTTCTCCTTTATTTTTTTTTCCCCTCAAATAGTATCTTTTGATACAAGTTCTTTGTGAACCAGGGATATATACTGGTTTGATGCATTGGTCTGCTTTTAAGATTTTTTTTTTTTTTTTTTTTTTCTTTTTTTGTGGGTAAGGAGCTTATTGGGTTCCTCGTGGTTTTGGCTGTGGTTGTTGTGGTCTGCATATCCTTTCTGTTTGGCAGTTTCTCTGTAGAGAGTGCAGTCTTCAAATCAGCTGGAAAAAAAAAAAAAAAAAAAGTGGAAAATGTGGGAACTCAGGCTGAATTATAGGCAATTTAGGTGGGGAAACTGTTTTTAAAAGGAATTTTCAGAACAATCCCAGAGACTAATTCGATAGTTTACCTTGTAATACTGGTTTCAGCTGCTGCATAGTTGATACATCAGTGTATTCAGTGTTTACATTTTCGTTCATTTTGATCACTAACCTTTCCATTGATTTAGTTTGAAAATTCATTCAACAAGTTTTGTCTTTTTGTTTAATCTTTTCCAGTTATGCCAGGATCTTTGGCCTCTCCAGCTTCTCCATTTGTTACATGACTGATTCAGGCAGACAAACTGCTGTCTGTAGCTTGGGACTACAAAACCATACAACAATGGCATTTTGGTTGCCAAACAATAACTGTTTTCTCCAGCAGCTAGGACTTGGTTTTAATTAGCTCAGAAATCCCTTCCTGTCAGAAGATGTTATATTCTGTTGTATTAAGTGTTTGCTGTGTGACCAGTTAACATGTTTACATGCATTTGTACTGTAGAAATTCTGATCACTCTTTGGCACTTTGATCATTGACACATAGAGTTACAGTACCCAGAACATTATTTTTGTGTATTAGTCCATTTTGTATAGGCCCCTGCAATAGGTCTCTTGCTTGTAATCTAACACTTTTTCTGTCAAGCTCATATTCAGCCACTTCACAGTAAATTTGTGCACCCCAAAAATCAGATCTCTATTTTAAGTGGACTCCACTGACATAGGCTTGGTGAGAAGTGCATCTGCACTAGCTCTGTGTTTGGGGGGGTGGCAAAAAGAAGCACCATCACTTGTGCTCCAGGAGTTCATGAAGTGTCAGCATATCAGGTTCTGGGTTAATCACATAATTTTTCCTACTCTTTGCTATGTGAAGCAGAATGCAATATATATGTAGGAGCAAATATGACTTGGAGAGGAAGCTAAAGTAAAGACAACCATGGAACTTGTGTTTTGAACCCATTTTCTAATGTTTTTTTTTTTTTTTTTTTTTTTTTTTTTTTCTTCTCCACTTTTCAGAGTGGAGTACAGACTTGAAGGAATTCAGTGCATGATAGCTATGCTTATTATCATCTCATATTCCCTTTAAGGAAGGATAGAATTGTTTTTCCAGTTACATTACGGGAAAATATATTAACAGAGTACTCTGATGACTACATTAAAGGGGAAAGATTAATGTTGATTTCTATTCTCCATTGCCCCTGAGAAACACTATGAACTTGTATGGTAGCCACATAAGAATATTGAAAATTGTTCATTTATAACCCCTTTCAATTTAGGATGCAAGTATACATGGTGAAGTGGATTGGGTGACTCACAGAGGGACATGATTATTTTTCACCCCCTGACATGAATTCTTATTTATTCCAGGCAATGAACATGGCAGGAAGTAACCACCATTCATTTCACATCTCTGTATGCACCACTGTGTAATCTGCCCGAGTGGAAAGAACATATGACATTTAAAAGAAAAAAAAAAAAAAAAGTGGAATAAAATATTCTCAAAGAAGGTTATAACAGTTTTTAAGAAATGCTTTATAAAAGTATAGTGAGCTGCAACGGAAAAGGCTAAACAGCTGGTTGTGACATTTGCTTGTATTGGCTTAAGACATCTGAGTTTATGGCCCAGCTTGTCCATGGCTTTCTGTTGCTATACTAACAAGATCTTACCTCTGTGTGCCTTTGTGTTCAGTTTGTGCAATGATAAAGATATTTCTTTCTTCTACTTGACTTACAAGCTCTTTGGAGTAGTGATAGAGTTTGTATCTGGCCACATATGCATACAGTTTGGTGCCTTTGGGTGTTGTAATTATAATAATGTTCCTGGTGCCAGAAAGAAAACTATTCAGTAGGAATGAGAATAATAATATAAACAGTATATTACTATACAAAAGGATATTTCCTAAACCCTAGGAAAAACTCCTAGGTGCACCTTAACAAGCTCTTTGTAATGAAGAATCACTGGCAGCCTGGGTTCCTTTAATGGACCTTACGAAGTACAGTAAACCACACCATCTGCTGCCCCCTCTAATTACCAGTGAGCAAAGGACACTTTTCCCTGCTGCACTACACAAAGAGATATGATTTAGATGTGTATGTTACTTATCCAATGTAACATACATCTGTTGTGTTCTCATATTTTAAACACAAATCCGGGAGGAGGCACAAATAGCCTTGCCTGAGAATGTACATCCTTTTTGTTGTACTGGCACACACGTAGTCTTACTATTGGGTAAACGTTCTGCAATTTCTTTCCCCATTTTTTTTCTCTGTGTAAGTAATTTTGCTCATGATCTTCCCCTGTGTTTATCTTTGAAGTAACAAGTGTGGGTTGAGATGCTATTTTACAGACTTAAGGTTACTTCAGAAAAAACAAATCAGCCCCGGAAAGTCTTTAGCCTTCTTTTGAGAGACAATGCCTAGAGAGAGAACAAGTGAGAGGCAAAATAAATCACGGCCCTTTTCAGAGATTCTCCTTTTTCTCTGACCTCTGTGTGACTACAGAAGGGAGGAAAAGCTCTTGCACTCATGTAAGTTGAAGAAAAGTGGCAAGATGTTTGTCCCAGTTCTGCCTCTCTCCTATGTGTGCAGACAGGTTGCTGGGTCAGGGCAAAAAAAAGAAGCAGCACAAGGAAGGACACTGTGATGCCTGCTCATCATCCCCCATCTGACCTGCCTTTTTGAAAAAGATGGGAGTAGCTATGGGAAGGAAGGAAATTTTTACTGGGAGCTGAGGGTGACAGCAAGGATGCAGCACTGTGACCTCCATGAGAAGTGGTGCCATTTCCTACCACCAAAGCTAGAATCACAGAGCAGGTCTGTATGCAGAGTTGGCCGAGATGCCTGCTAGTCACCAGGTGGGTCCCTAGTGATGCAACAGGTCCAGAGGCAAGTCTGTGGTCCAGACCAACTAGTACCTGGCCAGGCACACATTCAGCTACAATGAAATTCAAGCAGGGACCACAGGTGTGGACCTGAGCTTAAACACAGGTTGGGAGTGATGGTAGTGAACACTCAGGCCTCTCCCAGGGCTCTTTTCACAACAGCCCACTGAAAGGCTACCCAGCTGCACCATGTCAGAGCTGAACTTGGCCACAGACAGCCTAATGCTTAGGGTTTGGAGGGGCATAGAGCTATGGTCATGGCCCTGACACTTGGAGAAGTAATTGTGGGTTTTCTCTGCTAGTCTTTCGGTGGAACAAACTGATAGAAATGTAGCAGGACCCAAAGGAGGATTCTTGTGAAGCTGTGAGGGAAGTATTTGTTATTCATTGGAAAGAAAAATGTGAACGGAGCTGAAAGAGGGCATGAATGTGTCTCTATTTCCTCTGACTCAAGCCATTTTAATGCTGGAGAAGAAGCTTTTTCTGTGTTGCTATGTTTTCATTGTCAAGGGCACATTGCTGCAAGTATGTTCCCACATCAAAATCCAAACACATCTGAATTATAAACTTCTGAAAAATGGAATACACCTGTTGAACTTACAGTTTTATGGGTCGATTTCAGTCCAGGGGATGATGACTGAGACCTGACCTTACTGGCAACATAGCTTATAGCACTCACCAAGGCAAACAGTAGCTGCCATATCAAGAACTGTAGCTTGCAGGCAAACGAGCAAATGTGTTAAAGACATTCAGTCATGATTCAAAGATTGCAGGAGTCTTATGATGCAAAGGCAATCCACTTCAGAGAATACACACTGCTGTAGCTAAGATGAGATTTGGGACCAAGTAAATTTAAGAACATAACAAGTTTTAGGAACATTCCTAGTCCTGATTGTTCCTTTAGCTTGCATAGCTCTCTGTGGTAAGGTCAAGGGTCCTTTTTTCATGTCTGCTTACTGTCTGTGCATGAACCTATTTTGCTTTTAAATGCTGAGGAATTACAGATCCTTAACTCTCATCAGTAAAATATATTTTACATTTTCTTTTGTGATATTACTCTTCTTCCTCACGTCAGAATCTGAGAAGCTGACTATGGTCAAAGATGCAGTGTTCTAATATGTTACTTCCAGTGACTTTATCAGGCTTCACTGTTTGCACTGTGGTAATGCAGAGTAAGGTCTCTCTGCACCTGCAGACTGAAAAATCCAAATATTAGCTGCTATTATAAATGTGCAGAAAAGCCTCCTTGCTTTTACTATAAGCAAGCAGCAGCTGGCATGGCTGTATGAGACAACTCTTTATGGATTGGCACAAAAAAATTATTTTCCTGAATGAGTGTGCATGCAAAAAGGAACCTGATCTCTGGACTAGTAACCTCTGGGCTTTGGGACCGAGGGTAAACAGTGTTACTGGAGGTATATGAACAACTTGTGACTCAATTTTGTGGTTGTAAAAAAAGAAAAGTTCTTAAAAAAAAAAAGCTCCATTGGGCAAGCCTGTTATTTGTTTGTTGTTTTCTCATTTATTTTTTCAACAAAATAAACAATAGACCTGAAAAATATTTTTATGTCAACCTGGACTCTTTTCTTTAACCTGTTTTAATAAAAACATTATTTTGAAGTCATCTAGCTTTCCAAAACTCCATTGTTTTCTTCATTTAACTTGACACTGAAGGATTAAATTATTTTGTTAATTAAAAAAAAAATAAATAAAATAGAAAATGCCAGGGCTCGCTGGAGTTAATATAAACAGGAGAGAGAAAGATAGCAAAAATCATTCTAAAAATGCATTACTAGGAAAAGGAAGTACTGAGCAACTCCCAGTGAGAAGACAAAACTATTATTGGATATTGGGAAAACTGGAGTGTTTAAGTGCCGTTTTTGCTTCATTTTCACTAACCAGGATAAATGTGGCCAGATGGCTAACACAATGAACATCGGTGACAGATGGGTAAGTGCTCTAACTAGCGTCAGAAAAAAACAGGTTAGAGATGCTTGTGAATTGGCAGGGCCTGATGAAACTCACCCTGGAATACTTAACGAGATAGCTGAGACTGTCCCTGCTTCTTCATCTTCAAGATGAGGTTCCAGAAGATGGGAAGGGAAAAACATAATCAGTTTTTTTAAAGAGAATATATAAGAGAAGCAGAGAAGCAACTGGGGAGAAGGGGGGCAAGAGAATCATTGAGCAATAAATACAATATCTGAACCCAGAGAAATACAAATTAGCAATCAATTTATCAAGAACAGAAAGCATCTATTGAAAAGAATAAACCTTACCAAATCAACCTAATTATCTCTTGAGACATCATGGAATAGAGAATAGAGAGGCAGTTATAAATAGCATGTCTTTGATAAAGCTTTTGTTATTGTCTTAGATGACACTTTCCAAAACAGCCAAGAAACATGGCCTAGAGTTATCTACTACAAAGCAGCTGTGTGGCTGGCTGGGAAACACACAGTCATGGTAGTTGCCAGAAGCTCAAGAAAAAATTGAGAGAATGGACATTATGGGGTTCTCCAAGGCATTAATCCCGGGTCTGTATGTTTTCATCTGGGGTCTGATCAACGAAATAGAGAATACTCATATTAACTATGCAGGTAGTGCCCAAGGGTACTGAGCAGAGGATAAGATCACTTTACGTGACAGGGATGTGATTAACAGTAGATCTTCAATATCTAGAACACGGTTAGGAGATAGGGGGCTGGAAAGATCTGGATTTAATCCATGTCCCTTCCACAAAGTGTACAGAGGTGTCTGCTACCTTTTTTGACAGAAAAATCTGATCTGCTCCTGAAAGTCTCTGGTGAGGGAGGGTCCATAATCTCTCCAAACAATTAACTACAGTGTTTCACTATACTTACTGTTAAAAAAAAAATCCCAAATGTCTCACCTAGGAGTTTACTGCAGCTGAAACTTATTACTTCTTGATTTATCCAGAAGATAAATGTAGGCCATTTGCTGTCCTTGCAGCAATTTTTCTTATGTTAGAGGATGGTGCAGAACTGCAACTGAGCTGGTTGTTTTTATATTTTATATAGTTGATTACTCCTGCTTAAGTGCAATATGTTGTATTCCTTCCCATCAAATGACCTCCTATTTCTTTTCCCAGCCCATGCCTCTAGGTTGTCAATATCAGTTTTGATCATTTTTGTTTTTACTGGTTTTGGTTTTCTGGCATTGTATTTCAGTCTTTTCCCTAGTGTCATATATCATTGCAAAAATTTATAAAACAATATAATAAATGTTATACTGGCATATATAAAAATGAAAATCATATGTAGCTCAAACACAGCAATGTTTTAACTGAGGTTGTCAGCTAAGCTGGGGTGGTGCACTGCAAGTGAGGCCTGGACCAGTAGCAGATAATTCAGTAAGGATAAATAAGAAAGATCAGGGGTCTTATCTGGGATGTTTAAAAGTGTGGTTTAACCCTTACAAATGGCCAAGTACCACACAGCCAATCACTCACTCTCCCCAAGTGGGATGAGGGAAAGAATCAGAAAGGTAAAAATGTGAGAACTCATGGGTTGAAATAAGGACAGTTCACTAGGTAAAGCAAAAGCCATGAGCAGAAACAAAGCAAAAACAGGAATTCATTTGCTGTACTTCCAGAAGAACAGGGCTCATAATGTGTTTCTTGTGAAGACAAACACCATCACTCCAAAAGTTCCCCACTTCCTCCTTATTTCAAAGCTTCCTCAGCTTTTATTGCTGAGCATGATGTTGCATGTTACGAGATATCCCTTTAGTCAGTCTGGGCCAGATGTCCTGGCTGCGTCCCCTCCCAGCTGCTGGTGCACCCTCAGCCTCCTCCTGGCAGGGCAGCATGAGAAGTAGAAAGGTTCTTGGCTATGAGTGAGCACTGCTTTACAACAACTAAAACATTGCTGTGTTATCACCACTACTTTCATCAAAAATCCAAAATAGCATCATACATACCTCTATAAGAAAATTAACTCTATCCCAGTCAGAACCATGACAGAAGGAACTGAAGTTTTTAAATAGGGAAAGCAGCAGACTTAGAGGAGAGCACCTTCAAGCATGCAGAAGTCCGCGCCAACAGCAAGGTAATGGACTGCATTCTCAGTCTGCTGGGAATAGGTCAGAAGCAATGAGCTCTAACTGCAATAGGAATATTGAGGTTAGACATCAGGAAGTAGTTTATGTTGGAAAGTGCAACCAAGCACTGGCATAGATATGCTGAGGGAGGCTGTGAAACCTCTATTAACAGTGGCATTAGGAACAATGAGAATAATATCTGCTGAGGACGTTTTAACAAGGATCTTTTCTTGTGTAAGAGTATAATCTGTGATCCTTAGAGCTCCAAATAATTTTTTTAACAAACTGGCTAAGAAATTAAGATTTTTTTTTTCCACCTTACATTTTCCTGATTTTGGTCTTAATTCAGAAAGAGGAATGGATTTAGAGAATTTTAGTAACACTTGGGAAAAAAAGAAACCCAAATCTAGTCAAGACTTAAATCTATGTTATCCTTGGGTTAAAGAAATACATAAACTAGAGATTAATATTGTATTTTTGTCTGATAGTATGAGAAATAAACAACGTGACACTAGGCACTAGTGGGTCTTCTGTCCCAGAGCATAGCCCGAGCTGGACAGAGCTCATCTCTCAAATGAGCATGAAACTGATCTGTGTTCTCTGTTTTGGAAGAATAAATGTAGCCTTCAGAAGTATTTGGGTCTCTTACTGTCTCTTTTATACCATACCTGGTCTACCAAAGCTATTACACCAGTCAGTAGGACAGAGTTTTTTATATCAACGAATGTCTTAGAAAAGGTTAAATGAATTGTAATGAATACTTTAATACTGGCACAAGCTAAAAGCATAATACTAGCTAAGATAACACCCACACCCACACATAGGCTCCTCAAGCATCGTTTCTATAGTATATGTAGTCTCATAACTTAAATATTTTGATATTTATTTTTGCATTAGGAATAAAACAAGCATTTGTAGAGTAGTAATGTTGTATTACTGGTGTTAAAAGTAGGTCTCAGTATGCATGAGAAACAGCTGCTCTTCCTGAATGGAAAAGTGATATATTTGTTCCAGTGGGTGAAACATCCTTCTAGTAACTGAGCACACATCAGTGTGAACAGCACTCCTGCCTTAATATGACCAGCAGAGTTTTGCATTGTAAACAGTTGATTTAGAAAAATGTGGTCAAATCTAAGTTGACAACAAAAACATTGAGTACCATAGAGAAATAGTATTACATAGCTTTTGCATTTCCTTGCTTTCCTTCTTTTCACAACATGCTCTTTTTTTTGTACCAAATAACTTTTTTGAAACGAAATTTCAAAGCTCTAACAAATGATGTGTACACCTCCTCTACAACAGTTAGTTGAATATTCCATCTTTTTTTTTTTTTCTTTTTTTTTTTTCCATTGTTTATTTTACTTGAACAAATACACAAACAAAAGACGCAGTATGGCAAGATTTAAACTTATGCTTTAAACCTTTAGAAATACAATTCCAGAGGCTTTTTGAAATAGACCAAGCTCTGAAAGTGATGTTTAGATCCTATTTTTCTCTATGTTCCTAATCATAAGTTGAACTATAAAGCTGGGAGAGCAATTTATCTAAGTACTTAAGCACTCTTTCTCATACATAAATATTTTTCTTCTTTCAGAATGAAAATATTCCTTGCTTTACTGGTATATAACTTGTGAGGCACAGGTAAAGTTGTCTGCATGACTAGAAAATGAGGCTTGTCTGTAGTTTTTGTAGAACTAAAATCTTGGTTTTTAGATACTCTGACTCTAAAATACAGAATGTATGAGCTTGTGTATCTATAGAATATATTTATATGAAATATTATAGGGTGAACAGCAGCTAAATCCTGATCTGCTGTTGAGCAAGAACTATACAAGAGCAAGATGCTGACAGTAGAGAACAAGGCAGAATATGGTAATTACTTGTTTGTTCATTTATCTAATACAAATTTGAGCTGTAAAGTTTGTGTAACGTGCAGCTTTGATTTGACAACTTGAATTAAACCTCTACAAGTTTCTTGTTCCCTTCTTTATGATCTCATTCTTTTCTCAAAACACCTTCAGAAATTAATTCTTAATATTTAGATATTAAGCTTTAGAGTTCTCTTGATTCTAAAGGAACTAATTTTTAATAGTCTTTGTTAATGATTTCAGCTATAAATTGTTTTTACCTAAATCTTTTGTACTCCAAACTTATTTAATAAATAATAACATCTTTGTAGAAGATTATTAAACATTTTTGTATAATAACAATAACAATAATAATTTTATTACCTTGCTACTGATTGGTTCTATTTTGTCTGCAAAAATGGCTTTAGGGAATTTCAGAAAAGTAACGGTAGGTCTCAGTTATAGCCAAGTCTTCCTACCAACGTAAGGGGAAATGTTTATAATTCTCATTAGTGTATTTAAAAGGAACAAAATCCCTTTATGCTCTTGCTTGAATGTTTGTAAGGATTTGCAGCAACTTAAAGAAGTGAATAAGGTGTTGAGTGGCTGATGGGAAGAAATCATTACAGTTCACGTTGCAAATGAGCCCACCTGTCAGGGGAGCTCTGCAGGAAATTGCCCTCAATTTTCATATAGGACTTCATATAGGCAAAAGAGTAGCAGGTGACTCATGAGAAAATTCTTTTCTGTGTCTGCTATCTTGTTTCATGTCAGGGGTAAGAACTAAGCAGAGACTTATGAAGAATTATGCTGTGAATTATAAGTGGAAAATGAGAAACTTGAATTTCATTTCAGTGATGAGAAAAACTCCTTGGAATATTTTTAAAAGGAGCTCAATATGAGCCAAAGACCAGGAGATGGTCCTGATATCAGTGATGCTATGTAAATATACTGAAGCAAAAACTGGATAAGCAATTGAAAAAATGTTGGAAGCTAAATGAAATAGGTAAATTTTGGACTAACTTATTTTCAGTAAGGCGGAAAAGCAGAGTGGATTTTTAAAATGGATCTGAGAAAATAGTCACCAGAAAAATATTATTATTTTATATAATTAGATACACGAAATTTACAAAATCCAGGGTAGTTAAAAATCTTAGGTTAACTTTAGTGGGGTGGGTTTTTTTAGGTGATGATCTGTTGGATTTGTGCACCTAAGAGCACGTTATTTTTATTTATTTATTTATTTATTTTTTTTTCCAGCTACTTCATCCTTTTCAGCTTTTCTCTCTCTCTCTCTCTCTCTCTTTTTTTTTTTTTTTTTTTCCTTTTTCACTATTTTCTTCCATTATTGAACTATACAATGTGTTCAGATAGTATATGCTTTCTATGCTTTCACAGTACATTAATATATCCTAGCAGTTATATTTATAAACAGATGCAAGTGTCTGGCAGGATGGATCATTATTTTGGGGCTCAGATGTTATTAATTAACACCAGGAATGTTGTGAAATAAGCTTGAAATCAGACCTCCCCCCTCCTGATGCAATCTGAATGGTAAAGTACTTTTCCTTTCAAATAATAATAGAAGGAACCCCTTCTCTTACTACATTGTGAAACAGTATGAATAATCAGTAAGTAATTACTGAAAGTGTGTTTGGATGTTGAAAATCCATAAAAAATCCTGAAAAATGTAATTGTTTTTTTACTTTCACTGTCCCTGATTTTATTTGGCAGAAGGTTGCAAGTCTCCAAATGCACTGAACTCTTATTTATTTACTTTTCCTGGTACCTTTTTATTTTTATTTTTTGTTATCTTTCTTTTCATTTAGAATTTTGTAGGTAAAGTGACCTGACAGAGATGCTCCATTCAGAGGGGTTCTACCAAACTTATAGCACTTCAACTATTCTGCCAATAGATATGGAAGGAGATGCTCTGTGTAGACAGGAATGCAGAAACTCTTGCACTGGATCAGGCCAAAGGCCTGTTTAGCCCAATATCTTGTCTGATAATACTTCTGTTCTAAGGAAGGGGTTGAAGGCAATGACTGAACACTGTGTTCTTCCAGGTTCCAGTAAAAAGCTATTAATGACTGCTTGAACTGCTTTCAAATTATCAAGCAGTCTTGATGGACTTATTTTCCATCAACCTTTTGGAACTTCTTTGTAAGTTTGGCCTCAGTGACATCTTTAGGTTTCAAATCTGATTCACGGGCTTTGTTTAAAAATAATTAGGAATAAATGCTTCTTATGTGTGTATGTTTTTTTTTTGTTGTTGTTGTTGTTTTGTTTTAAAACTTCTGCTTGAAAATAATACCCTAGATACAAGAAATACAAATAAGGAATCATTTCTCACCCTTCCTATTTGGATGTTGTCTCAATGGCTTTCTAAATCAGAGAATACTGTTTTAGTTTCTGCTAACACAAACTATTTTCTCCATGTATTTGATAATTTTATTTACCCTTGTCTCATTGTTGTGGAAGCTTACTGTATACAATTTTCAAGATGGGATAACTGGAAAAGTACTCAGTATGCAAAATATGTGGCATCTAAGTTTGTGTGCTGATGCAGTAATATATATAGATAGATTTTATTCTCCCCCCCCCCCCCCCCCCCCCCCCCCCCCCGGAATTGTCTGCAGTGACTTGATGCTCTTTCACATGCAGTATTAACAGCTTCAGAGCTCTTTACTGCATACAGACTTAAGGATGCTTTTCTCAAGGTAAATTCGTTGTGTTCACTACTCCTGATTGGGATTTCCTGTCTTTGTATGCTGTCCCTCTCATTAATGTCATGTAAATGTGGCATGGAGATGAGAAGAAAGCTCTCTTGGTAAAAGATCTACAGGACTGTGCAGTCTTCATTGTTCAAGAACAAGGAACAATTAAGGCAGTTCACTCTAGCAGGCCAATTTTACTCATCCTTTCCTGCAGTCTTCTCTTATCAAGTGCTACCTGTCAGCAAAGTTTTAAAAGTTCATAAATATTGCCTTATATGGAAGCATCCTATCATGCTGTTTTGCTCCACCTTCCTGAACTCCTGAGAAGCTGTCTGTCAGAACAACTGTATCTGAATTTGGAAAAGTACAAAAATTAATGAGACATCACTGTATGAATGAGGACCTCTTCTGGCTGTTTCCATGAGCTTTCCCCATTAAGAACCACACTGAAAATATCTGGGTCAGAAAAGTGCAGCTGAAGAAAACACGGCGTACAAGAATGATACTATAATAATCTGAGTCCCTGTTGTCACACTTTTTAAATGGATGGGTGAGTGGCCTCTATGATCTGAATATTTAATATGCCTAGTTTTTGAGACCCCTTGCATTTTGCTGCTTGTTTTAACAGCTCAGATCTTAGTTTCTTTACTTTCTTTATTCTAATAGCTGATGTAAGGCACTAACTGCAGAACACTTACAGAATTCAAAAGCAGTGACCTGTGAAAACCAGCTAGCAGTAGCCTGCTTAGAGATAAAAACAAAACAAAACAACAACAACAAAAAACAACAACAACAAAAAGCAAACCTCCTGTCTTGTATATTATCTACAGAAAACCATGCTTTATGTGTAAAAACTTATATAAAAACTTGTATTTTTCCTACCAATTGAATTTCCTGGAATGTAAACATGTCATTATAAAACAGTTGTAGAAGGAAAATCACAAAACAGACCAGATTTCCTTAATCCAAGGCATTTTTTTTTTTTTTTTTTGGATACCTTTTTCATATTCCTACCAGTGCCCAATAGACCACGTTAAGTGTAGTCCCACTGACTTTATGTGACTAAATCATGCTATTCCCTCAAAATACAGCTATTTATGAAAGTAAGAGAGGCAGGATTTTGCCCTTTATTTATTCCCTTAGTGCCTCCCCAAAGTCAAACATATGTCTGCTAGGTATCATTCAGAAATTGTTAGCACAACTTAGTTGGACGCTTCTATACTGACCCAGTGACAGATGGTAGTATGGGAGTATGGTGTTTGAATGTCTTACAAAGCCTGTGAAGCAACCTGTATTTAAGGAGTTCCATTTCTGAAACTCCTGAGTTTTCACCCTGAGTGTGAGGATTTTTTGATGAGTTACTGTTTCTCTTTTCCTTCTGGCTACAGATTGATTAGTACAGTGAATACCTCTCCTTTATGAAAGTTCAGAGTATGCATTTCATTTCAACGAGTGAATCACATAGAACATAATTTTCTTGGTTTACTGCCTATTATTGTAGTTTGCTATTGGCACTGTCAGAGCACCCAAAGGCTCAACCAGATTCTGAAAATGCTTTGTGCTGGGCACCATACAGGCTTTATTAAAAGAAGTTTCTTGTCTGGAACGAGACAAAGAGGTCACTCAATATGATGAATGATAGAAGACAATGGTAGTGATATTTTTGTTCTATTTATTCTTTAGCATGCTTCTTAAAAGTTATTGCATATGACAAACATGTGACTGGTCAACATACTCCATCAATATAAGTTTCAGTAAAAAATGCAAATAATGGAGTCTGTTTCTGAATAGCAAATATTAACAATTGTCCAAATGAATCCATGGTAGCAAGCAATCAGCTACAAGTCATTAGCTCCTTCCTTAATTACAGAGAAGCCAAGATTGTAGATTCAGTTTGTAGCTCATGAAGAAGAAAATGTTCTTCAGCTGAGCCTTCCAGCATTAGTTGCTGAAAGACTTCATCTTCTATCAAACTGATCGTTTGATAATGACAGCACAGCATCAACATCACTGGTTTAATATTTTTATTAGACAATTGCAAATATTTTGCCCATATGAATCATTAAGCTACTGTGAAATGGGGAAACTTGTTTTGTTCTGCAGTCAGAAGTTTACAAAGCATCACTTTACCAGGTCTTAGTTTCTGACAAATATAAGGGACAATAAAGATGAAATTGGAACTTCATTTTTGAACTTCAGCTTTGGACAGGTTTTCTGATATAAATTTTCTGAGCTTTAGTCTTTGTTATTTTAAATTTAATTTGGTCAAAATTTGCAGTTTTATTAAGTTGTATTATTTATGTTCAGGTAGTAGGAAGGCAGGTGGGATGGTAAAATCATAGAATCATTTAGGTTGGGAAAGACATTCAAGATCAGTAAGTCCAACCGTTTCTGGTAGCAGGAATGAAAAAAATATTTCCAGGTAAGAAATTAGGGTGGTGGAGATGACTGAAGAGGAGAAATGTAGTCATGATCTGCAGCAAACCGTGAAAGAGAAAACAAAGTCCAGTCTGAGGTTATGTGGTAGCTGGTAGGAGATAAGTTGTCCTCTCTCTCTGTTTATGGCCTCTAAACTGCTGAAGTCTTTAGAAAACATCCCTGCTTCTGCTTTTCACATTCTGCTGCGTTGTCCTTATGAATGGGATTTCCACATGGACTCTAATAGTAGAGAACGGGAAAGAGTCCATTCAACATATATTTAGATAGATAGGAAAGGATGCTGATAGACAGAAAGTCTTGGAGAAATCATCCCAGCAGAGCAAACTTTCTAAATAATAGGAGTTTGTTTGTTTGTTTCTTCTGGACTCATTATTTGCTTAAAATGATAAGTTTGCTAACTAGGCATGCCAAAAATGACAAAGCATTTTTTCCTGGGAACAGATTATTACATCGATTAAATTGTCTATATTATACCATGCTGTTCCTTGAAAGTTTGTGTGTATGTGTGTGTCTCCACTTGCAGGCACATGTGCATGATTGTGAGGCTATATCTTGGCAAAGCTACTCTAAGATGAGCTGCAACTTGAACAGCTGCAAAGTCTCTGAACAACAGAATTATTCATAGCACATAAAGGAAGAAAACCTCTTGAAAATAGTTCAGACATAATTATGGGAGGATCAAACTTTAATTTTTGATTTGAATGAACCAGCTCCTGAAGAAGTATGTAAGATGGGAACATTGGGATAATAGTGTTAATTCAAAGTCCTTTTTGCATTTAAAAGTAAGCAGAATGCAGAAAAAATATTGAGATCTGTGTGCAAAATTTATCTGTTTGCTTTCTTTCTGACAGTGTAAAATTAAAAATCCTGTGTCATGGCCAGATAAACATGTAGCATTAGAGGATAACAGTAGATATCCAGTAGAGGATAACAGTCTGTGTGACTACAGTCCTCAATGTAGAAAGGTCTGAAAGCATGTGGTTGGTTCAACTATGTCTATTTTGCTTAGAGCTACAGAATTGCTTACATATCTTAATGACACACTAATTCAGAGATCATCCTTTTTGGCATAGGGATTAAGCCAGAGAGGATACTTTAATCCTGAGAAGACTATATCTGAATCTAATACTCTTGCTTTGGTTTTGTGTAGTCAGATTTTTTTGCATGTGCCCGATGCTACTTATAGTTTAAAAGATTATGTGGAGCTAAAGAATATAAATCTCCAAGTACAGAGGTCAAACATTTAAAAAGGAAGATTACTGTGTTCTTTCCTCCCATGCCAATACAAGTAAAAACAGTTATCAACTTGCTAACAGGTTATGCTGTTGTCCACGACTGTACTGCTTGCTTGCTCTGCATCAAATAGTAAGTGGCAATACTCAGAACAAAATAACACTTATGAATATATTTTATTCATAGGGAATTCACATGTTCAATTTTGGTATGCCTCAGGCAGCCAGCTGGAGTGTAAAGTGAGTATCCTGTGGCTTTCCCCTAACACGTGTTGTTGCAGATAGCAGCATGCCTTAATGGCAGGCTCTTTCCCAACGACACCAGTCACCGATATCAATGATTCCACTTTCCTTTCTCCCCACAGATTTCCTGTTAATTTAGACCAGGTCATATGTAGAGTGAAATACTGATTCAACCATGAACTCAGTCTTGCCTTTAGAAATATGTTGGGTATGGGTGAGTGCAGGTGACACTGACAGACACACCATTCTGCAGTGACTGAGAGAGGGAGAGGCATGCAGAGCTGAGAGTTTTCATGTAGCCCTGTTGTATTCATTGTGCCATTAGAGAACAAAACCTACAAAGCACCTGAAAA
This sequence comes from Oxyura jamaicensis, assembly GCF_011077185.1. NCBI lineage: Eukaryota > Metazoa > Chordata > Aves > Anseriformes > Anatidae > Oxyura > Oxyura jamaicensis. The sequence goes on from NC_048894.1 coordinate 105,516,318, forward strand.
AATAATCAGCTTGTTGCCCATGCAGCCTGCAGCTCCTTTTAGGTAAAGTTTCTCTTTAGCCAGTTAATTCCCTGTCTGATATGTTGCATGGACTTATTATTCTTCTAGAGCAGGATGTTGAACTTCCTGATTTTGCCATCAGCCGGCCTCTCTAGCCTGTCAAGGTTCCTCTGAATAGCAGCACTGAGCTCCATGGATAATGCTGCAATGTACAAAAAGGGTTAGATAAGGAAAATAAATCAAACACTTGAAATCTTTTAAAGAATAAATAAAAAGGTATACTGCTGTGTTTGAGTGTGGGGAGAGAAAGAACAACTTTTTAACACTGGTTTGCACCGAGGGACCACTGCATGTGTCAGTATACCCTACAGCACAAATGAAGCCATGTTTCAGTTTTGAAGTGCTCTTTAAGAAGAGCATGATTCCCTTAGTGAGATACTTATGACTGTTCAATGTCTCACACTCCCCAAGGTATGTATATATACAACAGTCAAAGCACAGATACAAAGATGCTTCCAATACCTTACTACATTCAAGGTTAGGAGCATGATTCAGAAACTCAGCAGATGCTGTGACTCAAGTAACTGCTGATGCACTTGGCAGCATGTCTGTATGTACAAACACTAGCAAGTACATTTTCATTTCAGTGTACATGGAAATTAGGCATGCAATTCTTGTTGCCTACCAAATAATGGTATCACAGAAATCACAGAACAGAATCACAGAACTGTAGGTGTTGGAAGGGACCACGAAAGATCATCAGGTCCAACCCCCCTGCAAAGCAGGTTCCTCAGAGCAGGCTGCCCAGGTAGGCGTCCAGACAGGCCTTGAATATCTCCAGAGAAGGAGACTCCACAACCTCTCTAGGCAGCCTGTTCCAGTGCTCCATCACCCTCACCGTGAAGTTCTTTCACATGTCAGTGTGGAACTTCCTGTGTTCTATCTTGTGGAAATCTATCCTTCTTCTCCATGCACTAGCCAGGAGCTGCCAAGACTCATAAGCTCGTCAGAGGAAAATGCCTGTTACAATTGCCATTTAAACATCATATATGTATTCTCTAGGTCTTAATAAGCAGAATAAGAAATAATTTACCTGTAAGCTGCACCTCTTCTGAAAAATGAATCTTATACAACCATGTAACGGTGGCTGTAGTGGGTCAGACTGCGGTCCATTGGCTTAATTATGTTGTCTCTGGCAGCAAGCACATAAGAAACTTAACACAGCCTGTTCAGCAGGTTTCTTTCTCCATGATTCTGATCAGAATTCTCCTTGAAGTACAGAACTTCTTAACATCTACAGCCATCAGTGACAACTAATTCCCCAGCTTGATTTCACCTTGTTTATGAAGAACCACATCTCTTTTCTTTTCTGGATCTGCACCCTCCTAGTTTCATTTGAATTTTCTTTGTTCAAGAAGCAGTGAGTTACCAGACTACTTCAGAGAAACAGAAGCAATCACAGTCTATATTTTCTGCTTCATCTTTTCTTTTGTCCTGCCTGGTGCTCTTGATCAGCCCGCTTACAACAGAGCTATGGGAATTGGGAGCTCCTGCTCCAAAAAGTTTTGTTTTGTATTTCTATCTGAATTCTTTTGTACTAGTTGGCAAAGTTAGCAGGTTATGCATAGCAGTGGCCAGAACAGAGAGAAGAAAAGTATGTGCAATCAGAAATGTTTTAATTTGTTGTGTTGGCAGGCTAAAAACACACCCACACAGGGCCACAAGAAGGCGGAGGAGCAGTCTCATGATTCAATACCAAAACAATTTCTGTGTACACTTAGGTTCCTGTTATATACCCTCAGAAATGGGAACATCACATGCAGTGTTGTGTTGCCGTGGCAATGTGACACAGGTAGGACTCAAGTGATGGTGTGTGTTGTGGACACTTAACGTTGGGGTCAGCTCACCCAGATGAATAGCTTGGGTAACTTGTTCAGTGAAGCAAGACAGCAAATGCAGAATGAGGGCTGTCAAAGAGGCTATGAGCTTGCAGCTATTTTGGGTGCATTTAAGTCACTGGAATAGATTTTTTTCGTTTGTTTCTTGTTGGCAGTTTTGTGGAACTCTGATGCAAAAGCCTACTCTTTGGTTTGCTTTATCTTCCAGGGTTTTGTTAGTTACTTTAAAGTTATGGCTAAATTAACTTTTTTTTTTTTTTTTTTTTTTTTTTTTTTTTTTCCCCATTTTTGGGCTGTTTCCTACTATCATTGTACTAACTTGGATATTTATCTTATTTTTATGTGATGGTAAGAAACTTTTCTGGGATGTGAGCTATTTAGAAATGAAGAAATGTGTCCAGAGGTCTGGTATCCACCAGCAACACTGAAAAAGGGGCAGTCCTGAGACAGCAGGGTTAGCAGAGCATTCATACCATAGAAGACATAAAATTGTATTAAACCTAATGGAAAACACATTTTTGACTAAAGGACTGATATGTTTTGACAAGAAAAGATGACATAACAATAACTGGATATGGAAGTTTGAAATTAAATTAAAAAATTACAGTCAGTAATTTAGAATAACATAAGACACAAATGCTTTATGAAATGGCAATGTACATTATTTGGTTTTAATAGATCTTCTACTGGAGCTTAGGCGAAAAAAGAAAGTGTATGGCTGGAAGGAAGGTCGGGCAACGAGGAAGGAATACAGGGATGCTGTTCGTGTTTGTAGGGAGAAAATTTGTGTGGCCAAAGCCCAACTAGAGTTGAAGCTGGCCATGTCTGTGGGAGACAATAAAAAAGTTTTTTTTCAGATATGTGAACAGAAAAAGGAGAACCAAAGAAAACATAGGTCAGCTGCTTGATGGGGAAGGTCAACTCACAGACAATGACGTAGGCAAAGCAGAGATGTTTAATGCCTTCTTTGCCTCTGTCTTCATTGTTGATGATGGTCTTTGGGACCCAGGGTGCCCTGAGCTGGAGGACGGTGACAGTGGGATTGGCAAACTCCCAACTGACCCTGAACGTGTGTGGGATTTGCTGCTCCACCTGGATCCATACAAGTCCATGGGTACAGATGGGATTCATCCCAGGGTGCTTAAAGAGCTGGCTGACATCATTGCGGGGGCTCTCTCAATTATTTTTCAACGATCTTGGGAATCTGGAGAGGTCCGGGTAGACTGGAAGCTGGCAAATGTGCCAATTTTCAAGAAGGGTAAGAAAGAAGACCTTGGCAACTACAGGCCTGTCAGTCTCATGTCAGTGCCTGGTAAAATTATGGAGAAGATGATTCTTGAGGCTATTGAAGTTTACCTTTGGCGGACATTGGGGGACAATGCAGTCACTGGTCCCAGCCAACATGGGTTCGTGAGGGACAGGTCCTGCCTAACAAATTTGATTTCCTTTTACGATAAGATCACCCATCTAGTCGACCAAGGGAAACCAGCTGATGTGATCTTTTTGGACTTCAGCAAGGCTTTTGACATGGTTTCCCATAGGATCCTACTGGACATAATGTCCAGCATACAGCTTAACAAAAACATCATACAATGGGTGAGCAATTGGCTGACAGGCAGGGCTCAAAGGGTTGTGGTAAATGGGGCTACATCAGGCTGGCAGAAGGTCTCTAGTGGGGTCCCTCAAGGCTCTATCTTAGGGCCAGTCCTCTTCAATGTCTTTATAAACGATTTGGATGTAGAGCTGGAGGGTGTTTTGAGCAAATTTGCCAACGACACCAAACTTGGAGGAGTTGTAGACTCAGACGAGGGTGGAAAGGCCTTGCAGAGAGATCTGGACAGGTTGGAGAACTGGGCGATCACCAACCGCATGAAGTTTAACAAAAGCAAGTGCCGGGTCCTGTACCTGGGACGAGGCAGCCCTGGTCGTACATACAGACTGGGCAACGAGATGCTGGAGTGCAGCCCCGCAGAGAGGGATCTGGGAGTCGTGGTTGACAGCAAGTTGAATATGAGCCTGCAGTGTGCCCTGGCAGCCAGGAGGGCCAACTGTATCCTGGGGTGCATCAAGCACAACATCGCTAGTAGGGCAAGTGAAGTGATCGTCCTGCTATACTCTGCGCTGGTGCAGCCTCACCTTGAGTACTATGAGCAGTTCTGGGCACCAGAGTACAAAAAGGACGTTAAACTGTTGGAGAGTGTCCAGAGGAGGGCGACAAAGATGGTGAAGGGACTGGAGGGGAAGACGTATGAGGAGCGGCTGAGGTCACTGGGCCTGTTCAGCCTGGAGAAGAGGAGGCTGAGGGGGGACCTCATCGCAGTCTACAACTTCCTCATGAGGGAGAGTGGAGAGGCAGGAGACTTTTCTCCATAATCACCAGTGATCGGACCTGTGGGAACGGGGTGAAGCTGAGGCAGGGGAAGTTCAGACTAGATATCAGGAGGAGATTTTGTACTGAGAGGGTGGTTGCGCACTGGAACAGGCTCCCCAGAGAAGCAGTCACTGCACCAAGCCTGTCTGAATTTAAGAAGCAATTGGACTGTGCACTTAGTCACATGGTCTAAACTTTTGGGTAGACCTGCGTGGTGCAAGGACTTGATGATCCTTGTGGGTCCCTTCCAACTCGGAATATTCTATGATTCTATGATTTCTGTCAAAGAGGTATAATTGACAAAGTTCTCTGATATAGATATAAAATAAAATAATCTGACCATGTGCTAAAACACCTGTTACACAGATTTCAATGGTAACAAGATTAGGTAGGTAATAAGGCTAGTATTTATCCAAAAGAATCATCTGCTCATGAAGCTAAAATGGCTGGCCTCCAGGGGTACCTGCCTTAGAGTCTAACAAAATCATTGGTGCATGTATCAAAAGTTCCAGTTCTTGATTTGATAGACAAAGGACTATGTTGAATTATAATATATTACTGTGCAAAGACCCTTGATGTGGAAGGTCAGAAGGTCACAAACTCTGGGTCAGAGCACCGAGCACACAGGCAGTGCTCCAATGTCCCTGCTTCAATGGGAGTTGTGTTTGAGAGCCTGGATCTTGACTATGAAGAGGAGTAAAACATAATGTGCTTTTGTTGTAGCCTGGGCAGATCAGATAATGCTGGTCACTGAAGCATTTGGTTTTGAAAACTTGTATCACACACACAGTGAAAGGAGAGAAAAACAGAGATTTTATCTGCAAAACTGATGCTTTTGAAGTATTAACTGAATCATTCAGTGTCCTGGGAGCACGTGGCAGGAAGAGCATCAGGAGGAATGTCGGATTAAATATGATGTACTGATGAAGGCATGAATAACTTTTTATCTGAAGCACTGAGAAGATGTAGTTGAGAGTATCCTAGCTTAGCATTTTCCTTTTGACTTTTCCTCCGATCTTTCATTTTGCATGTTCTGGTAGAGCTTATGCTTCTGTGTAATGCTTCAGGAAGGGAAGGGAAAAGCAGGCTGGAGATGCTGCTCAGATTTCAAACACTGTTAGCAATGTTACCATTAATGCTGGTTTTAGTGGGAGGGTAAACTCTGTTCACTGTTCTAGTTTCTTCTACCCAAAATGTAAATCTCTAGGAATAAATCTCAGCCCATATGAATAACTGTGCAGGTATTCCTATGTTTTAGCCATTTGAATCATTGGTCTAGTAAAAGATTGTTGCTTGAGATGCTCTGTTCTTCTCACCTTTCAACCAGAGATTCAGATACAATATATGAACTTGTGATCATCTCTGAAAAAGCTATAAAACTGAGCAGAAAAACACTATTAAACCCCCTTCATTTAGCTTTTGCAGAATGGCTTGTATGAGACAATACAGATCAAACATTATCTTTGAAAAAATGAATGCAATGCACATCAATTGAATGAACATCACTAAGCTGTCTTTTATTAAAAACCCTAGCAGACATAAGGAAGGCTGACAGTATAGTAAAGTTATTATACACCTGCACAAGTTATATATGTATTGCTTCTTTCAGTATATTAGCTTTGTGCTGCTGCCAATTGTTAAAGTATTTTGGAAAATGAAAATATGTGTGGAAAAGTCCATTAGAAGCTTTAAACCTCATGAAGCTCATGCTACACACCTCATGAGACAGGAATTTCATCATCTCCAGAGACCAAAGGGGACCTAGCATCCTCCCTGGAGGAAAAGCTTCCTTGGGGAGTGCCTAGCTGCTGCACCACTACGGCAGGCAGACCCTTTCCCTTTCCCTTTGCATCTCAGCCCCATTTCCAGGCTGGGATGGGGCCAGATGGGCTGTGGGCTGGTGTGCAACCCTGGGGGCACCAGCACAAGGTCAAGGGAGCATTTTGGCTGTCTTAGGGAATGGAACTCCACAAATGGATCATTAGCAGTAAGGAAGCAATCCCCTTCCTGTTACACTGAGTGATCATTCAGGTCGGTAGGCACTTTGGGCTTTAATTCTTAGTTTGTCTTCAACAGAGACTGAAATTTGCCAACCCGAGCACAGCACGCTTGTCTGGCAAGCAAGCACAGATATTGCTATTCCAGATAGGCTTTAAAACTTACGTAAAACGTAAATCTTTTACGTAAAACTTTACATAAAACGTAAATCATAGGTTTCTTGCAGGAATTCCTTGGTTTGTGTGGAGATTGATTAGGAAGTTGCAGTGTTTCAAACGTTAACCAAAGGACACTGGAAAATGGGCAATGTGGTAAGAAACTCTCCCAGCCATATGTATAGGGACTATTGTATTACGGATGTATACTGGGAGGTTATTATTAAGACAATTATCAGTTCTGTCAGGTTTCTTTTTACTCACTCTTACTAACTATAACACTTAATTCACTAATGCTGGCAGAGAGAGGTGTGTATTTAACCTGACAAGATTTACGGTGAATAGACAAATATGTTTTCATAGTCCATATGCCATTTTTAATAGAAATGTGAATATGAAAATGCAGATAACAGTAAAGGAATGATGCAGCAGAATATGATGTAATTTTTCTATTTTTGTGGACTTTGTACATAAAGTGAGGATGAATCTATAAAGGCAGCTCAGTTTCACTGGCTCTAAATCTGGCACACAGCTTGCTAAAAGCTAGCTTAGCTCCTATGCTCCTTTTTTTTGTTGTTGTTGTTTTTGTTTTTGTTTTTTTGTTCTTCCTACAAAAGAATTGAGCTTTCAAGCCATCAATAGGTGAATGTTATTTTTCAAATGATTTTTTTTTTTTTAGAGTATCTAGGAAACAAAACAATAATGTTGGTCAGAAAAGCAAAGAGAAATGATAAATACAAAAACAAGATCAAATTGTCTCAGAAATAAAGATGTTTCTTGTGATATATTTTGCTGCAAGTATTATTTTTGAGTATAATCAGAGAATTGAAGAACTTCAGAAGAGTAAAGAAAAAGAAATACAGGTTGTTGTGACATAGAGTCATTCTTTCAAATTTCTTGATATTCAATAATGTAAAGTGATTTGCTATTTGTTAATGTAAGGGCTTATTTTTATTTTTATTTTTATTTTTATTTTGTTTTTCCCTGTCCTTTGAGGCTATATAAAGACAAACTACTTATGCTTTCTGGGAGGCCTAGTGGGACATTTTTGTAAAGACAGAACTAAATACTTGGCAGTTTACTTCATTTTAAGCGGATTATAACCTTCATTTTCAAGAAGTTTCAGCTTCATGTTAATATGTTTCAGTTTGGCATATGCCTTATAGCTAGGCAGTGGGCTTGGCTTTGCATCAGGCATTCTTCTTTCATGACTATGCTGTCAATCAAGAATGTTTGCAGAGTTCAAATTTAATATCACTGATAACATGTATTAATTCATTACAGTGATGTTAACCACTCAAAGTATACTGAGTATAATATAAAACTGCTGATGAATATAATTTCCAAATATGTTTGTTCACTGTAAAGGTTGGGTGTAAGAACAAAGTGATTTAAAAGGAGGTAAGACTGTTTTTCAATGAGATCTAACCTACATATCTGAATTCCTTTTCATTATGTTTCTGGCAAGCCAAAATAAAATCTTCAGCCTTCTCTAAGCTGCTGAGATATATAACAAGGTCAGGTTTTACCTATTAGTTTGAAAGAAAACAAACAAACAAATAAAACCTTAAAGCTTCTCTTGCACAGAAGAAAAGCAATGTTTTCTGTGATATTTTTATGTGATTAGTTAGGTCAATTATTTAATTAGCTTTTTCCATCTCTACATGGAAATAATGAATATATATAAATGCATATAATGAAAATGAAGACGTCAAAAAGGTCTGAAAAAGCCCTGCATCAGAAAAACAGATCTAGATGATGCTTTAAAATGCTAACAAAATCAATTTTTTACCAGCTGTGAGCAATAGATCCATAAACTTAAAAGACAGCTAAGTGTAGTAGAGAAGAGCACAAAGCTGGTGGTAAATTTTTTTGGGGTGAAAATGCTTGAGCTGCTGAATGAAATGCTTGCTAATCTAGGTGCTGGGACACCTAGTCTCCTCCAGTTTGCACAAAGCCTTTTGAAAGGGCTGCACAGGAATGAATCCCACTGCCTTTGGGCAGGTGACCAGCAAGTGCCTGTGTGACAAGAGGAAGAGGTAGTGCAATAGCCTGCCACCAATATATGGAGGTCTAAACAAGTTTGTTCTGCTCACAGGAACTGTAGGATTTGGGCTACTAGGGGAGTGAACAGAAAGAAGCAGGACCTGTGTGCCTTTGCACTGTAGTACAACTATTTTCATATAGTAATTTCCAAGAGAGAAGAACATTTCTGCACTTATCCTTCTTTTGATAGAGCTAAGTGAAAAGACAAGTGAAAGTCTACCAGTATGGATAAATTATAACGTGTATTACAATGCAATGTAAAAGGAAAAGGAAACAAAATGCTAGTTTTTTTTTTTTGTTGTTGTTTGTTTGTTTTTTTTTTTTTTTCCAGGGTGTCACCTCCTGCTGCTGGCAGCACATGCTGAGCTGCTTGAACAGGGGTTCCTTTTGGATGTATCACGTTGATTCTGTGATTCTTACATTATGGTTAGATTGGTTTACTTAACTTTGTAGCCTCTTTAACGATACAGATTCCATGCTGCACTGAAAGTGTGAGAAGTTTGTCAGTGGTCAGCTTTAAAGAGAGAAAAACAGCTCTGTTGTTAATGATGACATGGCCCATTGCAGTAATGATTGTTTTTATTGCAAACTACTGGAGCTTAAAGACCATTTATGGCTAAAATAGTTAGGCCACTGGTACTATGCAGACAATAAAAGCATTATTGCTCCATTGGTGTCTTTTTACTCTTTGTTAAAAGAAACACTACTCTTTCATTTCCCCCTGAACACTTAAAACATCCCTAATTATATCACTGCTCAAGCAACAACTGCTGCTCCCAACATCACATAAATCTTACACTAAATTGGTTTGTGGCTGAATTGTGAAAGGGATCAATGGATTCATTTGCACTGATTCCCCACTCTGTTACTGAGGATGTGTCTACACATGTGAAGGACAAGATTATCTACATTGATTCACAGCCTCCCAGATGTCTTAGGAACTGCAATATGGCTAGGATAGAGGGAAAAGGAATGGAAGAATTAAATCAGATTCTCTGTTTGATCTTGCTACTCCTACGATTGCTGAATCTCCAGTGTGATGGAGTGAGGGGCTGTGGTGTCTCCAACATTTTGTTCACAAAAACATCAGCTCATTGGAGAGAACACCCCACAGTTCTCTACAGCAATGACATGTTACTCTCAAGTACCACAGTCTGCTGCTGAATGAATTGTGGCTACCTCCAAATGCTCTGTTTTCATGCAAGACAGCATCCTCAGAAAATGAAATCCCAGCTGTGAGCAGAAAAATCAGCTACCAGTAATAATGTGTGCTTTTGCTGTATTATCTGGGACAGGTTCACCCCATTAGCAAAGAGAATTCCCATGTTCTTCACTAAAAGGAAGTTTTAGCGTGTGTAAATAAATTAGACTATAGGACTGAGACCTTAGATAGTAAAACTTTTGCAGTAAAGATATGTACTTTCTGTGTGTTGCATAGTCCAGTACATATGACTCATTTAGGATTATGGTTTTATGAACGTCACTCAGCAAATATAAATGCATTGCTTATGCTAGAAACCTGTTTCTGCTTTACCCAAGTGATCAGATCTGTGTCAGCTGAATGCTTTATGCAGGCAGAGTCTCTGTGGGTACTTTTCCATCAGTAGTTTTACCCCTTCAACAACAACAAAAAAAAACATAACATGGGCCGAGGTAGATATTCTTTTCTTGGTATAACCTTTTCCATACCAGTATTTTTACCCACAGGGTAACGTTAACCAAGGGACTCCCACCCTGAGCTGATGTTTCTAGCTTGGCAGAATGTTATTACAGAGCTGGCCTTAGTAAAAGGAAAAAGGTGAAATGCTGTGTAGAAGAATAAAGCTTCTAGCTTCTGACAGGCACTGAGAATCATTTGTTCTTGGGTATGTTTAGCTCTGCAACAGGTTGCTCCATCTAGGGCTCTGCTGAAAGGATTGTTTTATAAGATTACATTTTATGTTTACAAGGATGATTTTATTTTGTGAGTCAGAGGGAAAAAAAATCAAGCTTTGGCACAATGACAGCACTGTTGATTATATGTACCGCACTCTAAAACATAATTTGTTAGATGTTGGGCATTGTTTTAACATGACTTTGAAAAGGACAGGCACTTGTGTTGGTTTAAGAGAGTTTCAGAAGCAGAAGCAACATTGAAGAGACGTGAGGAGAAAGCTGACAGTCGTAGGTATCCCCAGTACACAAAAGTCTATGATTTTTGATCAACTCTTGTGGGCCCTGGTGTCCCCTTAACACCTGATGTCAGGTACCACAGACTACCTAAAGATCTCACAGTTTCTTTTGAGGTCAGCTTTTTTCATCACCAGGTCATGTTTACACATGCTTTTAGAACAAGCATTCCTGTGCTGGAGGTCATTTGTATAGAACAACTTGACCTGATTTTGCTGGAGGGTGGCTAGGCTCAAAGAAATATTTTCTTGTGTAAAAAAGCTGGGACTAAAGAAGAGAAAAGCCACAGGAGGAAAGGCAAAACAGAGAAAGACATGAAAAATACATAGAGAAAGGGATGTATTCTTTGAGCTGGGGAACAGATTTGGCACTGAACTTGCACATGGTAAAGAAAGCAGAAGCAGATAAGAGTGGAGAGTGAAGAGAAATGGGGGAGGCGATGAGGAAGAACAGAGCAAACCCCAGGAAAAGGAAAGGAAGCGGGCATCATGTTCCTGTGATACAAAGCCATGCATTTTGTGTTTTTCTCAGATGTGGCTGTTTAGGCTCGAGATTTTTCTGTAGAGCTGAAGTTTTTTCAACTTGCATGGCCATGTTGCCCTCACAGTTCCTGCGGCATTTGTCCATCATGCTCCTCTCCTCCCCCACTTTCAGAATTTAGGAGATTGATTTGCAATGTACTTAAAATCAAACTGGTCACAAGTACATTTCTTGGGGTCAAAAATACATGCAAAGCAAGCAGGAGCTAAAGAGATGGATGGTACCTAAACCTACTCAGCTCAAACTACTTAAGAGAACCGGGTACCAAAGATCTGGCTCTGCTCAGCAACATAGTGAGCACCCAGAGAGAGAGACAGTGAACAAGAGAGAACTCCTCTAGTTATGAACTGCCTCTTACTGTTTCCAGAATAGATACTGCACTAATTTGGTTTTGTCTGCAACCTAGTCCATGATGTGAAGTGGGAATACCTCTTGTCTGCATGTACAGAAGTTTTGTATCTCTGTTAGGGCAGGTTAGAAATATTTCCTACAAAAATATTTCAAGAATAAAAATGTTAAAAACTTATTCAGTCAGCCACTTTGGTAGTGAACAGGTTTAGGTTAGACATTAGGAGGAAATTCTTCACTGCAGGGGTAATGAAACACTGGCATAGGTTGCCCAGAGAAACTGTGGATGATGCCCCATCCCTGGAGGTGTTCAAGGCCAGGCTGGATGGGACCTTGGACAGCCTGGTCTGGTGGGAGGTGTCCCTGCCCATGGCAGGGGGTTGGATTTAGGTGATCTTTAAGGTCCTTCCAACCCAAACCATTCTGTGATTCTATGATTCTATATGAGTTGTCTTCAGTTAATACCAACATGAGGGGAAAATCTATTTCTATTTTTTTTTTGTTGGTTTTGTTTTAAAACCACATATAAACCTCTATGAACCAAGGTTATGAAGCAGCTTTTACAAGGGCAGCAAATTGCAACTGATGTAATCACAATTGTAACATAAGTAAAGATCTTGAATGTGATGTAACTGTTCCTTAAAATAAATCATCAACAGATTGCAGTAATTAACACCCCATTCTGCTGCTCAGAATCATCTGTGAGGGAAAATACAGAGGGAAACCTTAAGGCCAGATTCTGCTTAGGGATACTTGCAGTTCTAGTGACTCAGTAATAGCTGCATGAGTTTTTAACAGCCAAAATCTACTCTTGGAGTTGTGATCTGCAAAGATGTTTGGCCTTCTGTATAGGAAGGTGATGGGGTTTACTTTGGAGCCTTTTTAAATGTTGTCTTCTGGTGCTTAGTATTAATCCTGTCTCTAATGTCTTTAAAAGTTGCATTTTAAGAAAAAGAACAGGTGCTAGCAGGTTCATGTAGCTGGTACTGCAGGAAACAGCAACTTTGGTTGGCTTTAAAAATACTACCAAGCTGAGCTTCCTGTCTCCTATCTCTGTTTTTTCTCCCTGAAATTACTTTGCTTCCTGCTGCAAACTAGATTTTATGCCATTCATAATAATAATAATAAAGTGACACTAATTGCTATGTGTAGTGGATGTTCTGAAATGAGCTGAGGAACTGAATATAGGCTGTATAAACACCAAATACAGCAACTTTGGAAACAGGGTAAATTAGAGTGAAGAAAATGTTGTATAACAGACTATGAGTGGTAGCTTATAGACTTCATTTTCATTCACACCCACAATTTGAGCTCTTTCACAGAAGGACTCTTACTGGGAGGTAATCCTTTGGAGAAAATTCATCAAAAACATACCATCCTTCTGATGTTAACCATAGCAAAAAATATCAGAGCAGGAAATCTACTCAATATAGCTTTCTCCGTAAACATTAAAATATCTAGTGGCACTTTACATTTTATTTATTTATTTATTTATTTATTTAAAGCAGGTGTTAATATGCAGCTGTGGATATTTAGCAATATTTCATCATTTATCTGAAATTAGAATGACAGTTTTAAAGCAATTCAAGTAAAAATCTGAATGGTCCAAAGTGATGCTGACACTCGGAGCCTTATGGGGCTTTGCAGACTTTCTCCTCCGTACCTCTGGGCTGATTGCTGTGTGGTGGCCTCAGGCTTCCTCAGGAGCTGGAGAAAGTTATCCATGGCTACCAAGCATGGTGGCTGAACTCTTTCGCTCTGCTAATGACAATCCACGGTGATGGTGAAGCTGCCGTTGGGTTTTGAATTGATCTTCACTCGGGATTTGTGCCTGTGACAATTCCTGCAGCCAGGGTCAGCACACTGCACCACATTTCTGTAGCATTGCCCCTGATATCAACACATGGTTGTAAATTAATTGTGTTTTGTGCAAAGCCATGATTAGTTTTTTTTTTTTTTTTTTTTTTTTTTTTTTTTTTCCAGAGCACTTTCCAGGTACTTATATGTTCTAAAGCTCCTTTGAGTGGCAGTGTTGCTGGGTCTTGCAATTTCTGCACATGTTGGAAATGAGGGAAAAAATTGAACTCTAGGATGTGCTATAGAAAATTGACACTGAGGCTCCCAAAGCTAACAGGAGCCATGCAGTGGCAGTGGTGCAACGCTGCTGTGAGGAGCAGCAAGGGCTTACCTGCTGCGGGGCATGCCCCTTTGCAGGCAGCTTTGTGAAGGGAGCCCCTGGAGCCCTGGTCTGCACGGGCGAAGGCTGAGCCAGGCAATGTATCAGCAGCCCCCACCCGTGGCAGCAGTCCTTTGGGAGCCATCGCAGGCAGCGTGAACGGGGAGCATCTTCTGGAGTCGCCTGGTGAATGAATGCCAGGGAGAAGCTGCGCTCAGTCCCTGCTGGCAGCTGAGGGCAGAGGCTGCTCGCTGCTCTGGACAAAGGCTGGCTCCTTGATTTCTTTCTGCTATTGTTACTAAAGCTCCACATAAATCTTGCACAGTATTTGGTGTCCTTATGAAGAATGCTTTGACCCCCAAATCTAATAATGCTGCCTGTGTAGTTTTACGGAAAGAAAAAAAAAAAAAAAAAAGAGAGAGAGAAGCATTGGGAAACTGACTAACATTAATAACTGGAGCTGCTGGTTTCCCAGCCTCTCTAAATATGTGTGTGGTAGCAGTAGGAAGCTTCTTATTCAACAGAAAGTATAAGGATGTGTAAAAAAATAAGGTCCTCGGGAAGTAGCAGAAAATAGCTCCTGCTGTGGTGGTGGATGAAAATAGGAGTGGTTCAGGGCTTGTGTCTGCCCTTTCCCTTCCCTTCTGCATCCCATCATGAGACATGAAACATGCTCCCTCACTAATGTGAGAGCTGCAACCCCTTGACCTCCCTGGGAAGTCTGTGCCTGTGCAAAGTGTCAGTGGTGTTGGCTCGATAAGGTCAAATCTCTGCTTCTTTCTTTAGACAAGTGCTTGGTGTTGTACCCGTAAGCAGTTTGTTCTTTAATATTTCATTCATCTTCTTTAATCTTAGTTAGTGAATCTCTCTCTTTCTGGAAACAGGAAAACAAATAAATGCTGTAGCTATACCGCAAGGTCTGAAATTCTGAGATTAAATGAAAAGCGGGCTTCAGGCTGAAACTGTATCCCTCATAAAGTATATGAACTCAATTTCATGACCTATGCCTGCCCATTCAGAATCCTTTAATATCACATTGACCTTCTCTCTTGTCTCTGCCTTATGCTACTTGCCTGAGGAACTGTGTTTGAAATTTCTTGTAGTATCAATACAGATAATTGATCTTGTGGCTAAGAATTAATTGAAGTTGGTGATATCAATGAGCAAAGAGTAAAAGGAGTTCAGCCTTGAGTTTATCCTAAATCAAAAATTAGGGTAACTTTTTTTTTTTTTTTTTTTTTAATTGAAGTTTTCATGTATGTGTTCATGTATGTCTTCTGTGTTCTGTTGGACCATGATAATCATTTTATTTCTGGATTTGAATTAATTCAGGAACGTGAAATGAAGGAGGTCTCATTGCTTAATGTCTATATTTGTGGTTTGAACATCTGATAGTTCTGCTTCTGCGGAAGAGGGGACTTCAGTCAGTCTGTCAGTCAGATAAATAAATTAAGATTAATTTTGGAGCATTCAGGTCTCAACTTGATGCAACCTGAAAATAGAAGGTATCTGCTCTGTTGGGTTTATCTGAACCAGTGAAAAATGAATTTAAGGCTTAGTCTTGAAAGTACTTACTTTGTTATGTCATTGTCTAGTGGTTTAACATGGCGGGCAGCTAAGCACCACGCAGCCCTTTACTTGCTCCTCCCCAGTCAGGTAGGGGAGAGAATTGGAATAAAGTAAAACTTTATTCCAATAAAAAAAAAAAAAGTAAAAAAGTGGGCTGATATAATGAGATAATGACAGTTTAATAGGACAGAAAAGAAAGGGAAAATAATGATAACGATGATAAAAGAATGCACAAAGCAATTGGTCACCACCCACTGACTGATGCCAAGCATGACCCCAAGTGGTGACCTCCTCCCTGAACAACTCCCCCCTATTTTTATTGTTCAGCATGATGTCACATGACATGGAATATCCATTTGGCCAGCCTGCGCCAGCTGTTCCCTCCACAGTCATTGTGCACCCCGAACCTCCTCGTTGGCAGGGCAGTGTGAGGAGCTGATTAGTGCAAGCATTGGTCAGACGCAATGAAGACATCAGTGTGTTACCAGCATTATTCTCATCCTAAATCTAAAACATAGCACCATACCAGCTACTAGAAAGAAAATTAACACTATCCCAGCCTAAACCTGGACATATTGCAATGGTTTCACTGGAATTACTCATGTGGGAAACATTACTAACATCTGTAAGATTGGGCTGTCATGGAATATGTGTTAATGCTCTCTGAGAAATGACTTGCAAAACAAGAAAAGGATTGGATAAAATTATTGGGACTTATTTTCATATAATTAATTAATAGTTAATTAATTAATAATTAATTAACAGTAATAAAAATCATAATAAACAGACGGGAGATTCAAACAGTTGAAACTGGAGAACAAACTGACTCATACGGATTTCTCTTTACACTATTGAAACTGCTATCACAAATCTGAAATGATAATATATTTTTACAGCAAATAAATAAGTAAACCTGCTTGTTACAGCAAAAGAATACGTATGCATAGAGGAAATAAATATAGGGCATTTGTGTTAATTTTGTATGTGAGTAGAACAATCTGGGATACAGATTTTTTTCATGTGTTTTGCAGATGCTAATTGGTGTGTTCGTAGTTGCTGTGTGTGATTGTGTAGATGTATGTGTGTGCATGCATACGCATAGACATAATTACCATATGTAACTTTTACCTTTTTCTGTGCTCCCAAACTGATCTTTTTGTAATGGTTGAATGGGTGAAATGCTTCTGTTCTGTGTATGGCCTAATGTATTTTCTTTTTTTTTTTTTCTTTTTTTCTTTTTTTTTGTAACTATTTCTAGGCATTTGACTGTTGCAGAGAGAAATAAAGGTATAACAACCAGAACAAATGTGTTTCATTGTGTTTCTAATCAATACATTAATAAGTCATTGTTATATTTTTCCCTTATATCAGCATGTAATTTATTCTTCATGGTGCAGATTTTATCTACGTTTCCTTCCCATGTCATTTGATCACAAGCTTCATTTCCACATTCAGAGTGTGTAGTATCAGTTATGCAATGCCATAAATACCAACTATTACCCAAATACTTCTGTAGAATCATACGTACAGGACTCAGAAGAAACTTTAATTGAAAGGCTTAGGACCACCAGAGTCCATCCCAGTCTTTGTGCAAAGTGATTTTTGTTGGCTGCCTTGGATTCCTCCCTCTTCAGCTTTGCGCCAGCTGTTCCCTCCACAGTCATTGTGCACCCCGAACCTCCTCATTGGCAGGGCAGTGTGAGGAGCTGAAAAGTCCTTGACTTAGTGCAAGCATTGGTCAGACGCAATGAAGACATCAGTGTGTCTTCAGCTTTGCTGAAGACCAGTGAGAATTTAGGAAAGCTGGTTAGAATTAGTATGCTGGCAGTGTTTTATTCGAGCTGTTAAAGACTGCAATAATAAAAATGAAAGCTATTTAATTATTGCTTTTAAAAAGGATGTCTTTCATATTTCTTTTTTTTTTTTTTTTCACATGTTTTTCTACAATTTTGTTTCTAGCTGATTTTTTAAGTTACTCCTTTGTTCAATGGTTAGTATAGTCTCTGCAAAGACTGAACATATATGCACACACTTTTAGGCATAAGAAAAAATAAATTTGATGATGTATTTATTCTAATAACAATAATAATTTAAAAAGTTGCTTTTCTTTAAACAACCTTGTTACCTCAGTGGTGACTTTAAATGAGTAGGCTTCACCTGTAGTGTTAAATAAGGCATGGTAAATGTACAGATTTGGGAGCTTGCCTGTAATTATTCATGCTGTTTAATTATGAGCTTATTTCCCTGCAGAGGAAAGTATTCTTTCCTAAAAAAATGAAGAAGAAAAAATTAAAGCTTTTTAAAGCAATTCATCTTTTTATATTTTTCCCAGTAACAATAATATTGTTTTTATTATTATTCTTGCTATTATATTTTGAAGTTTCTATATGCACATTTGATTCTGTAGAACCGTGCTGCTTATCCATTATTTCCTGTGATCATACAACAAAAATCTTTTGAAGTAGAACTGATAGTGTTCTATGGTTTAACACATGTTCTGTATAAAAACAGGTGTAGATTTTCTTCCTTTTGATTTCTGAGTCCTTTGAAAAACCATTATGCATAACAATGAAAGATTCCCTATACATTGTGAAATTAAGATCCTCAAGTTAACCTTTCATTCTTAAAATTACTCAAAATACAGAAATTAGATTCTGGGGTTTACACAGTAAATTCTCTACCATGAAAGAAAAAGCTTGACTTTACTGTATACTTCCTAGACCTCATTAACTTTCTGTGTGGACACTTTTACTATATCTGAAGAATAATAGCTTTGAGTGAAGCAGAGGCAGAAAAGTAATGTTCTTGTTTATTGTAGCAAATTCTAGCTAAAATCTCTTGGGGGTCTATGCATATCTTAATTCATCATCCCTTACAGACTCTATTGATTTTTTTAGTCACAGGTAGATACAGAGTGAGCTGGAGAAGTGGAGCACTTGCCTGCATCTCATAGAATCATGGAATGGCTTGGGTTGGAAAGGACCCTAAAGATTATCTAGATCTAACCCCCCTAATATTGGCAGGGATGCCACCAACTACTTGTTGAACCTCATTAGGTTCACAAGGGCTGACTTCTCAAGGTTGTCCAGGTCCGTTTGGATGGCATCCCTTCCTTCTGCTGTATCAACTGCACCACTCCGCTTGGTGTCATCTGCAAACTTGCTGAGGGTGCATTCAATCCCACTGTTATGTTTTTGGTAAATATATATTAAACAGCACTGCTCCCAAGACAGAATCCTTAGGGACACCACTTGTCACTGGCCTCTACCTGGACATGGAGCAATTGACTGCAACTCTCTGGGTGCAGCCTTCAGCCAATTCCTTATCCACTGAGTGGTCCACCCTTCAAATCCATATCTCTCGTATCAGGATGTCATGTGGGACTGTGTAAAAGACCTTACAGAATTCCAGGTAGATGACATTGGCTGGTCAATTGGCTGAATGGCAGAGCTCAGAGGGTTTTGCTTAGCAGTACAAAGTCTATTTGGAGGCCTGTAGCTAACGGTGTCCCCCAGGGGCCCAGTGTTGTTTAGCTTATTCACCAATGATCTGGACAACAGAATGGAGTGCACACTCAGCAAGTTTGATGATGACAGAAAGTTTGGATGAATGGCTGATACCCCAGAGGGCTTTGTTGCCATTCAGAGGGACCTAGACAAGGTAGAGAGTTGGGCAGTGAGGAACCTCTTGAAGTTTAACCAAGGCAAGTGCAGAGACCTGAGAGAGGAATAACCCCAAACACCAGTACAAGCTGGGGGCTGCCCTGGTGGAGAGCAGCTCTGCAGAGAGGGACTGGGAGTCTTGGTGGATATCAGGCTGACCGTGAGTCAGCAATGTGCCCAAAAAGGCCAATGGTATCTTGGGGTGCATTCGGAAGAGTGTTGCTAGCTCTGATTAGTTCCTCTGTCCTTAGGGGGACAGCTTCCCAGGGGTTCTCACCCACTAGTTCTTTAAGCAGCTGGAAATTTGCTCTCCTAAAGTTCAGGGTCCTGCCTCTCCTTTTCCCCAGGCCCATATTCCTTGAGATCACAAACTTAACCAAGGCATGGTCACTGTCATCCAGCCTGCCTCCACTCTTAACATCTTTAATGAGTTTGCACTGGCAAGTACCAGATCCAGTAATGCTTCTCCTCTGGTTGTTTTGTCTAACACCTGGACTAGGAAGTTATCCTCAGCACACTCTAGGAGTCTCCTGGATTTCTTGCAGCATGCTCTGTAGCCTTTCCAGCAGACATCTGGGTGGTTGAAGTCTCCCATCAGGCTGAGTGCCTGTGAGTGTGATGCTTCTTGTAGATGAAGCCAGAACAAACTCCCCTTGATCAGGTGGTCTGTAGTAGACCCTAAAAATAAGGTGTCCTTTATTGGTCTGGTCCTTAATTCTTCACCATAAGCTAGCCTGTTCATGTCTGTTTCTCAGAGGCGTCTCTTCACAATCAATCCATACCCTGCCACAGGACTCTCAATACAACTTGATTTCATAGCAATTGATTGATGTGTGTGAGCTAACCAAAAAAAGCAACTTTTTGGTCAATGTGAAAAAGAAAATCCCACAAATTAATGAAATATATTTTTTTTGATATTTCTGGATATTTTTACCAAGTTTTTTTTGCATCTATATTTCTTGTCAGTTGCAGACTGAACTCAGTCACATAGTATTAAGAGCTAATCAAAACTATTTTGACCTGAGTTAGCAAAACTAGAGCATTTTCAACACAGCTGCTACTGCCTCTCTGGTCTTCAAGACAGACCTATAAGAAAGTTAGGAAAAGACACTAAGAACTGTAATTTTCTATACTTTGTATCATATTTTTCTCAGTATTCAGTAGAGATATTTGTTGCATGATGAGATACAACTTCTTTCTCTGGATTGATTTTAAGCCCCTACAAGAATGAGGTCATATCAATACAGTTTAACAGAGAAAGGGACATGATGTCTTAACCAGTTATTGTTTCTGCCTTAAGAAATATCCAGGGATATAAAAATAGATACTGGATATGAACAAATGTTGCACTAAGTCATATCTATTTTTTTTTTTTTTTGCTTATTGTTCAAACTAGCAAGCTTATTCAAATCAAACTTTTTTTTTTTTTTTTTTACCCATAAGTTTTCCCATCCCTTTAAAAGGCAAGAATTCAAAAGATGAAAATGAAAGAAATCACAAAAAATACTTGACATGAGAATTCAGCAGACCAGCAGACCTATGAGAAGTTAAACTCTTCCAGAAGGTGGAGGTGCCAGGCCACAGAAATATATTTTCCTCTTTGGTTGCATCAATTATAATAATCATACAAAAACTGTTCCACAAGTAGTACAGAAAGATGGTTTTCATTTGTCTTCTTTGATTAAGTTATGGTAATCACCAAGCTGCTAACTTTCCTGTGTGTTTGATTGATTGGTCTCTGTTCCTGGTACTCTTTGCACTGAATCCTAGAGTCCTGGTATTTGATGTAGCTCTCTTAGTTTCAGGGTGGGCTAAGTGATTTTGAGATCCTTGCTGCTATAGATTTCTACTTATTATCCCATTATATGAGCCTATGGCAAAAGCTGCAGTGAATATGGAAATAAACAAAGAAAAAAAAATATGCTGCTTGATTTAGAAGGAATTTGTTACTTGCCTGTGCAGTGCCAAAACCAAAGGATATCTAAGCTAAGATCCTCATGTGTTATGCACAGAAACATATCCAGTATGTCTAGCAAGTAGGTTTGTAGCTTCTGTAAAATGCTATTGTGTTGATTAGATTCCACAGTTTTGGAATGACATTTCTTTATAAAGAAGTAAAGATGATAAATATGGGAAATATGGTAAAATAATTTAAAGGCAAATGGTAGATTCATCTCAGCAGGCTTCATGGATGTGCATGGCAAGTGGAATGGTGCTTAGACATCCAATCAATGCATTATGCTATCTCCTCATTATACTGCAGTTGGGACTAGTGATGAATGATTTCTGATCTGGATGATATCATTGTTATTAAATTTTGTCTTTGATTATTTCCTGTGTGTTTTCTGACCTCTACTGAAGAAAAGTAGTGCTATGAAATCCTAACATTTTATTAACAGAAGGTTTTTTTTTTCTTTTTTTTTTTCTTTTTTTTCTTTTTTTTTTCTTTCTTTTTTTTTTTTTTTTTT
>NC_048894.1:105537817-105553428 GCF_011077185.1 Oxyura jamaicensis
TTTCTTTTTTTTTTTTTTTTTTCAGGTAAATACACTGTGTAACATGTAGCAAACAGGCTGTCTATCTGAAAGTCTACTGCCCTGTCCAGCTGGACATGTTTACTGTGACACGTTAGGAGATGGTAGGATGCATTTTGGCCACTGACATCTATCACCAAGAGTAGTTACTTATTCTATTTTATAACAAGGGTACAGGGTAGCTTTTGACAGGTAAAATCATAGGAAAATATTTCCAGGGCCATCAAAGAAGTTCAATTTTGAGTCTTTTCTGCCTCTTTTAGGGCAGGGAAATATATATATATAATCCAGGAAAATGATAGATGTACTCTGACCAGTTATCTACAGAACTGCTGAATGGCAAAACAAGTTTCAGGAAGGCAAATTTTGCCATTCAGCATTTCTGAGTGCTCAGATTTGCTGGATTCCAAATCAGAATAGTTTTGGCCTCTGGACAAAGCAGAAATCATCTGTCTCTCATTAATTAAGTTCTTTTAGACAGTGAGTAAAAGCATCCTTGCTGAATTCTGTAATATCAGCTGCCTTTAGTCAGGAAAGCAAAGACATAGAGGGAACAAGCAAAGGAAGGAGCATCGGTGAAAACAGGTTATGTTGCCAGACTGACAATTCCCAGCTTTCCCATTACCAAGAGTGGTTCTTGGGAGTGTGTCTGAGCAGGCAGGTGTGAGGAGAAGGAGGGCTGCTTCGCAGGATGATCTCAGTGAGGATGTCCATGGGGAGGGGGGTGTCAGGGAGCAGAACATGCTGGAGACAGCTTCAACTCCCATCTCTGCAGAGCTGTACTGAACTGCCTTCAGCACTGCCCTCTGCAGAGCCCGGGCAGGTCCCATCTGTTCCAGCTTGCAAATTGCACATGAATCATCCTTGACCACACATCAATGGCTACTGTGTAAAGAAGCAACATCAACCTCCTACACATGTGAGTTTCTAGGAAATACATGGATGAAGTTAGGATTACATGATGTCAGCCTGGGGTTTTGGAGTACTGCATCTGGTACACCTCAATCAAAGGGCCAGAAACTGTCTCCTGTTAGCTGACAGAACTGTAGTCTTAGCTATTACTGATGTGACTGGTCTGCTGCTGTTAGTCATAGTCTAGTACTTTGGCAATCTACCAAGGTTGTCTGTATGTGAGCATGCATTTTCATGCATTTGTAGGTACTTTCTTTTCTTCAGTTTACCCACTAACTCCAGTAGAAATTTCCAGATTTAGTTGTAGTACTGAAATGAAAAAGAGAGAATATTCAACAACACCACCACCACCACCACCACCAACAACAACAAAAAAAACCACCAACAATAATCTTAAAAGATCTGTTTCATTGTTTTGATTATCTAGATGTGGAACTTATCAGTGATGCAAAGCAAAGTAGCACCACTTTAATGTCCCTAAACTGGCTCCAAGGATCTAGTATATCTATCACAAACCCTATTGCTGCACAGTGCACTCATAATGTTTTGGGTGCTGGCAGCAAGAAAGCTATATTATGAGTTTGTGCCTATGTCGGTGTCTCTAAGTCTCTGCTTATTAATCTGGTTATGGTGGCATGTTAATGATGCTATCTTGCTTCCAATACAGAAGCTGATTTGTTTGCTGGGGGATATAACCCGTGCCCTGGGCTGTGCTGGACAGACAAATCTGCAACTAATGCCAGACAGCAAATTAAGGGGAATGCAATTCCACCCACTGTATGCTTTACCCTGTCTGTGCTGAGTGTATAACTACTAGTGAAAAGGGTGTGTAAATCATGTCAGTCAGAAGCAGAGCTGGGTCCACCAAGTCTAGATCTGGGATTCCGAGCAATTTTAATGAAGGACTCAGCTGCAGCCTTTAGACCCCACAACTGTGCTGTCTTCTGAGAGTCTGTATGTTATAATCAGTGTCTTGTCCATCTCTGATCAAAAGGCCTCCATGCTCATAGTTGGAAGAAAAAATGATACTCAGAACTGGTGTGGGTGGGAAAGCGAAGAGTCTCCACAGCAGGGTGGACAAGCTCTGGAAATAGTGAGTTTTGAGAGTCAGGAGTTAAACCAAGGCAACTTCTCAATCCAACTGTTTTTGTTCTTCTATTACCAGCATAACATGCTGCCCCATGTGTTCTTTTTCTTATTTGTGTCTGGTTCTTCTACTTCCCACTCACAAGCTGCATTTCTTAAAATTAGAAACAGTATTCTCAGCCCATGTTTAGTGACATTTCAGAGGGGCTAAATGGCAAGTTCATTGGGCCAAATAGTCCTTGCTATGACTGTTTGATATTATGGAGTTTGGCAATGATTATTCCTCACTCCATTCAGCTTTTTTTTTCAGAGAACTGTGATGGTGCTACAAGGAATAGTAACTTTGGTGAAGGCCTGAGGGAAGAGGTAGATGAGTTTTGTAGCTGGTTACAGTTGCTCACAAGTCGATCCAAATTATATTTTTAGGGAACTGCAAGGAAAAAATAACACAGCTCCCCTCACCCTCTCAGAGAAATCCTACATCCAGTGATTCACTTGCATTTAAAGAATCACTCAGACTTGGATGCTCAGAAGGTCTATGGGTATACAGTAATCTGAAGACTGGAAGCTGTGCTTCATCCCGTGTTCATTAAAACAGGGATACTGGGCATGTTTGCATGGTGAGTCCTACATGAGGTTTCTTTCCAATTTCTACTGAAAAGCCTTAATATTTAGGGAGTGGCTGGGGAAGGGTTTTGCAGCCTTGCAGGTCAGTCTGCATGGTAGTGTTGCAGAACTGAATGGGAGCGTGAGGAATACCCTAGAAAACTGTTTAATTCAACTGTCAGCTGCCTCCAACTAAGGAACTCCAGAAGGAATACCTAAGGACTGGAAGAGGAACTTGGAATCTGCTGTTGCTCCTCCCTGTATCAGATAGATACTTGAGTGCTGGCCTATCACAATACATACATTATGGTGAACTCAACATGCCTCCCAGGAAAAAGGGGTGTAGAACAGTACTCTGAGCTGGGCAGGGGGACCAGGCTCTCCAGGCCAAATTCCTGGGAAGGTGTAGTATGAGCAAAGCTTCAAAGAGTTTCTGCAGTGTCAACTTCCATTCTAAGCTTCTGGGTTGCTTTGACAGTGAGATTATCTCATAACTCCAAGATATATCAGACACTGCACAACTCTCAAGATTTACTAGTGGTATGTAATCATTAAGTAGCACAGTAGATGTAGTTCATTGGTGAATGTTAAGTATCCTTATTATGCAAGCAGATAAAAAGCTCTGACTAAAAAGAGGGACAGTCAGTTGATATTTTTGTGTTTCTTCAACTATCTAAAATACCACTTCCAATTTTTATGTTGTTTGCAGAACATATATATTTAATGAATAGCTTTGCTTTCCTAGCCAGAATACTGGCAAAGCATGATTATATGCTATTCCAAAAATAAATGTATAAAATACTTGTGAGCTATCTTGACTGTCACTCTGTAATACTGAAAACCTGACTGCTCTATTCATGTATTGTGCCAATGACGTCATCCTCTCTCACTCTTTTATGAAAACAGTGATACCAGATTATATCTGGTATCTTTTCACTGATAGAACTCTTTGTAGTTTGGCTAGGCTTCAGCCCTATATTTCTCATGAGCAGTCTCTTGTGGTAAAAATAAATAACCATCCAATGACTAGGGATGAAAAGCTCTGAGCCAGCAGAGACAGTTGACTTCTGTACGGTCAGAACAGCCTCTGTTTCTGTGTAGAAGTTGGCCAGAGACCCTCTTATCCTGTGGCTTCTGTCTGTGATTCACACCCTTCAGAAGAGTAAACTGAGGCTCATTTCTGAGATCTAGGGGTATCATCCCGGCTTCACTGGCAATAGTTTTTCTTGCAGCATTATATTACAGGGTTAGTACTGGTATATAACTCCTCACACTTCAATATACCAGGATTATGATTGCTTCTGTGGAAACAAATCCATCTCATTTTAGTTGTCCTTGAATAAGAGGTGCAGGAGGAAGAAGGCAATTTTCAAACACAGGAAATAAAGATGTCCTAAACTTTCTCTTCACTGAACCCATGTCTCAATTTTGCTGCTTGATTTGTGCACACATTTGAAATACACATGAAGAAAAATTGTACGTAGTACTTAGCAAAGTGTGGCTGGTAAGGTTATATCATAAGCCTGCAACATGCAATGTACAGCCCACAAAGAGAATCCTCCCTCCCTCTCTCTCTCTCTTACATCACTGGAGTGATTCTCATAAAAATGAAACCACTAAAGAAGAAATATCACTGGTTTGACTTTGCTTTAAAAATGAATTGGAAAGAACTGAGAATATCTAATATATCTTCTAAAATAGCAGGAACATAAGATTTTAGACAAATAAACATGTTTTGTACTTCACATGCAAGTGATAAATTTTTCTTTCAAAGCACTTCTCCAGTCCTCTTAACTTCACAGATTTAAATTTGTGAATTGTATGACCTTTCCCATGGTTACCTGCAAATCAGGAGAAAGACTTGACAAAATGTGGTCTCTGGAGGCAGTTCCTTAGCTCATGTGTATTCCTGTCATTCCTTTGACTCTTCCAGTTGGATTATACCAGTGGAGAATCTTGATCTAAATGTCTGAAGCCTGCCTTATCTCAACCACCCACCCTCTCAATGCTCACAGCACTTGTCTGACTGCTAAATAAGATATCCAATTTTAGACTAACAGCCTCCTTTACAAGGGCTGGACTTGGAACTTTATGGCTGCTGCTGAGCTTCTGTACCCTGTAACATTTATATCTCAGGTTCTCTCAGTAATGGTAATTCTCTCAATGGTACTCTCAGTAATAATTATCTATTCAGATCATTTAAATATTTTATCTTTTTCCCAGAAATTTCTTCTTACTGTCTGTTTTGTTTAAAGTTAATATGAAGATGTGAATGAAACATTTTCATATGTTTCCCACTGCTTGTAACCAACACATTTAGTCATTCTGGAACAAGGTTATACCTTCTCATTTTGCAACATCTCTGGTTGTCCACTGACATACATACATATATATACATACATATATTCTGTTTAAGTTGGGCTCTGGCATTGACTTTTTTTCTGCTGCAACCTATTGTACTAATTAACTTTTTTTTTGATGAATACCAACTGTTGCTTTTTAGAAACATTACAAATTAGACATCATTAGAATTCATGCGTGTCCAAATGCACAGATATTACAGCAGGAAGTTTGATATTTGTTTTAGCTTATTTTTTTAAAAACCTACCTGGCTTAGACTGTGTCTTGAGGGCAAATCATTTTTTAAAATTATTATTATTATTATTATTATTATTATTATTATTATTATTATTATCTACAGAAACACCTATCTGAATTAAGATACTGAAGGACTGTTTTTTTTTTTTTTTCTTAATTCAAAAAAGATTTTACTAGAAAAGAATTAATAATTCATAGGAAGAGATGCATTCAATTTATTTTGCTGTGTATTATATTCATCTGTGAACAGTCTGCGAGTTTGGTTGGGTTTATTAATTATTTTAAATTGTTTTCAGAACAAAAGGGGAAAACTGTAGGAAAACATAAAAAGGCCATGCATTGTCAGTTGAAAATAATAAGTAAACCATTCTGCATAGATCACGTGCCATTGCATGTTTTCTCATTGGTTAGGTGTAATTTCTGTTGCAGTTTCCTAAGAATGGCCTATGCATGAATGGATTTACATGCACATGGAGTAGTGCTCATGAGCTCAAAATTAAGATTAATTCTCTTAATCTTAATTTAATTCTTTTCTCTTTAAAGAAAGTAAGATTAATTTCTCAAACATTAACCTCCAAATTTTTGTATTAATTTTTAGATTGACAACATGACAAGCATTATCAATTTTTTATTTTTTATTTTTTTTCCCAAGAATATATCAGAAACAAATCAGAAAAGGGTTGTAACATAACTTTCTGATAAAACCTTTTGGTTTCAGTAGCTTAAAACAGAATTGATAGAGGACTTGAAAGATTCTTAGTGAAATGCTTACTTTTTATTATTATTACTATTATTATTCCCCTTAGGTTTTGCTCTGTTATTTTGTCTAATTATTTCTCATCTAATCTCATTATGTACCAATAAGAAAGAAATGCCTATATGCATCTGTCATTAACCAGTAATTCCAACACTTCTCTCAAGTCTTTATGCAGTAGAAGAGTGAGAGTAGGTATAGTGGCTTGTTAAATTCCAAGTATTTATTTATTTAATTTGGTAGTTGTTACATAAATGCACCATTTGCAAAATAAGTTATTAAAGCTATAATAGGGAAGTGTTTTTAAATAAACTAAACAAGTTGCAATTTGGTTGTATATATTGAGAGAATTGGAATGGGTTTTAATGAAGATAGGTGCCATAATCACAATGTCAGTGCTAAAGATCAAGATGAAATGCAGACAAGATATGATCCTGGATAATATCACTTCCCTAAAATGCTATAGGTAAACACTCTGGGTCTGGGTTGCACAGAGCATTTCTTACCTGATTCTTGAGCACTCTCAAGGTACATTAATGTTTCAGAATTTGCTACTTAGACACTTGAAAGGAAGAAAGGGGAATATAGAAGCATAGCTCTGTGGTTAGTATAAATTTCTTCCCCTGCTTTAGAGACTTATTTCATTTATGTGGGATAGCTGTTGGCTAACAGATATTAATAATTCTTTGAGATCCATAACTGC
This sequence comes from Oxyura jamaicensis, assembly GCF_011077185.1. Taxonomy (NCBI): domain Eukaryota; kingdom Metazoa; phylum Chordata; class Aves; order Anseriformes; family Anatidae; genus Oxyura; species Oxyura jamaicensis. Next base: position 105,544,495 of record NC_048894.1, read on the forward strand.
TTCCTCCACATAGTTCAGTGCCCTAAACATCAAGCTTCAGAGTCATGGTAATTCTTGCTCTGTCCTTCTGTCCAGTCAGTCTTGGTCTCTTGCCTTCGTTATCACAGAGCTTTGGATGCCTGGAGAGTGAGGGGTCCCCAGAGAAGTTTATGTCCCCACAGCTACAGAATTATGGGAAACTGTAGATGTTGACATAGATGTTTTCAGGTTTTCAGTATTTCAAAGTTCCTCTTAATTTAAATGGGCTCAAAATTCCACAGGATTTGTACTGCAGTGGTTTAACAGAGAGAATGAGCTACTCCACCGTTTCTGTTATTCCTTTCAAAATGGGCTTGATGTGGTTTTCTTAATTTCTTCTTTCAGTATTTATGTTGAATAGTAAAATTTATGAACATGTCATCAAATCTAATCATTCAGGAACGTGAAACAAACAAAAAATCAATAGCAGTTACATGCTCATGAGCCAGAGTATGAGAAAAGAAATGGAATTGTTGTGGGCTTTGTTGGCTGAATCAGGAAGAGTCATGTTAATCTAGAATGGGCTAGTGACCTTTCTTTTGCTAGTGCAAGCTTTTAAATTTTAAGCAACATTTTACTTTTACTTACACATAATAGCACATATTATGGTCTTATTGCAAAGACTAAAGTTAATGTAGAGAGTAATTTTGTCTTGGAAAATGAGCTACCAAGCTTTTGGGAACTGACTGAACACTATCTGGACCTTCTAGAGTTTTTGGAGGGCTTTTGTGAATAGCTTTCTGTGATTTGAAGAACAAGTTTGGCCCTTTGAATATGCCAGCGATATATCTCTAATTCTATATAGAAAAACAGTACTGACTAAATACAAGTGGTGTATAGTAATATGGTAGAGTAACTTTGAATTATAGAAACCAGCCTGATCATCAGGAAGTTCAGATATGAGCACAGCAGCAGAATTTAAATAGTTCTGTTGAAAAACTGATGGTATGGACAAATACATTCTTAAAATTAACAGAGAGGTAGGAATTACTTTAGAGTGATGGCAGAGATTTTAGGCTGTGATGATTTTTGCAGTCTGAAGGATTGTTTTTAACCAAAAGAGTCAAAGACAAGACATAGGGAAGAATAAAGACAAAGTATAGCAAAACAACAAACAAAACCTCTGGTAAAACATAAAAAGGCTTTTTCAACAGAGATACTTTACTTGTGATATATCTGACAGGTACACAGAGACTGTCTAACGTATGATGAGAAGTAAGTCTACTAAGGTCACCATCAAAAATGGCAGTATGTGCATAGACTGTTTACATCTCTTTCCTTAGTTCTGTCAAAAAAAAATGAGTTTTTTTGTTGTTGTTGTTGTTTTGTTTTGTTTTGTTTTGTTTTGTTTTTTAAGAAGCCTTTATGCACACAGTCTTCTGGGGGAGGTGCCAGCAGTGGCTCAGACCAAGGTGGAGTGAGAACATGTCAGGGAAAGGATTTTGCTCCTAGGGTCCTCAGCAAGGTGGGGGAAGAATGAAATTGATAACAAGACAAACACTGGAGGAAATAAACTCGGAGGGTTCAGCATTACAATAAAGTACAAGTACACTTTTGCATCTGCCTAGTGAAGAAATTATATGAGCCAGCTCAGGTGAGGAAATGAATGTAAAATTTTATTCAGTGATAAAATGTAGAAGAAATCTAATTACTGTGATGCAGGTTCTAAGCCTTATACTGAAAAAGAGTAATCCTCATTGTAATTTGGACTATAATGGTTTATTTTTGTTCAATACCTGTTAGTGCGTTTTTAATCACAGAGTAAACTGCAATACATTTGTAAATTGTAATTGGAAAGAGACAAGGTAATTAAATGGTTTATGTTTACTACTCAGGAAACAAATATTAAGTGCAATTAAGTCTTATAAATATTATGCCAGCAGTAGTGATGAACTTTATATCTTAAGTACTTGTATCTTCATTTATATCTTCAATGCCTGGTTCCTGGGACCAGTTGCAATCCCAACTTTCAGGAGATGTTGCACTGGTAAATCTTGATTTCATCATATTTTATGTAATATGCATTCCTGTGTTTGTAGTTTGGCAGCCCTCAGCATGTACTTTCAAGTTTCTCTGGATCTGATGATTAATTAGTTTTAGGCATCCTTGATTTAATTAAAATTATTGCTGCCACTGGGATAGTTGCATTGTTATCATTACCTCTCCCAGGAACATACCAGAGCATATGCTATACTAAAGTCACATTTAAATTTTCTATGCTGAATCTTTTGGTCTGAATGTGTTCTCATTTTACAAATTTAAAAACTTGTTTTGCCCTATCAATCCTTTTCATCCTAATATTGAAAATGAGCCTTTTTTCCTGTATTGGTAAGTGTTAATATGTTCAGTCAAGCTGATGCACCTTTTCTTGTTAGGATGTGGTCAGTATATGAACCTGTCTTTCTTTTTGCAGTTACTCATGGCATTCTTTTCTGGCAATCTTATGACAATATCAGTAAATGAATCAGATGTTATCTGGACAAAAAATTTTTCTACTCTTATATACATATCATCACTGAAAGACTGCAGACTCTCTGGGTGAACTGAACAGTCACCTAATATGAATTTGTACTTCTTGAATTTGGCCAGCTCTTGGCCATCATGTTTCAGTCAGTTCTGCCAACTGTAAAATAGCCATTCCACCAAATCCTGAGAGTTTGGAGATTAATTTGTTTTTGTATAATGCTTTAAAGATAAAAACTTGAGTGAATGGACTGTCTGCTGTCATGTATCTAAGTGAAAGATTGGTCCAGACAATGTCTGGATCAGAACTTCCTAGATTTTGATCTGAAAATAAGGACTTATCTCACCCATGTGTTCTGCTGCTCAAATTATGTGTGATGAGAATGGGAAAAAGCTATCCATCCATATCCATACAAGTGAATCCCAAAGTGGTTGGAGTTCTGAGAGATTAGCAGAGAAGATGCTGTAAGCTTCTTTGTAACTCTTACAGTGCTCTTGCTCAGCTGAAGCTTTGGGAAGCCAGAACTGTCCAGAAGTACTTCACCTTGTTGTAACTATTTTTAAAGTTGAGGATTGTTAGCTGAAAACAGACAGGTTTTGGCTTCTGCACTGTGGAGAACACTCAAATGCAAAACAAAATCAAGTCTCTAGTTTGTAAACACTATGGAATAACTGTGACAAGGAAGGAAAAACCATGTGTAATACATGGCTCCACTTGTTTTTACCTGGAGTACCCATCTACCTTGCTGTCTGCATTGCATTGCATAGCTTAGGCTTGGTTATATTTATTCACAGAGTGTAGGTGCTCGTTAAGTGTCACGAAAGCTAGTAGTAGGAATCCTAATAATAATTCACTGCACAAGCACAGTTCTAAATATTGTTGTTGCGAAGTCTTCAGTACACCTCTCAGCAGCATGGTTTTCATATGCTCATGAGAAATCTATCTAGAGCAGCCTGGTAAATGGCTTGGGTGTTTTTAAAATGAGACACCAAGAGATCTGAAATCTCTCCAGTGGTTCCAGCTGGAAGAAGATATCCTTAGCAACATAAATGTTTCATTTTCCTTCATGTTTCTTTTCTCCTAAGAACAGAAACATGAAGAAACCTGTGTGGAAAAGGAATGCTATCACAGTGTAGATGTAGTGCCAATATACTTATTGTCATGGATATGAAGGGTTGCATATCAGAGGTAATACATTGAAATCATTCTGGAGCAATCCTCGACCTCTAACCTTGCAGTTTTGCACCAAAGAGTGTAATGATGCCATACATAGGTACAACCCTATCTTTACCACTAGACTTGCAAACTGTTTCATTTAAAATGAAAACAAAACAAAACAAAAAGAAAAAAAAAAAAAAAAGACAAACACCCAAATTCAGTTATAACATTTGCTCCTAATGTAATTCAATTGTATAGATTTGTTTTCTCCATTAAGATGAACTTCAGCTGGACTTTTGCCTTTCAATCGAGATGTATTAAATCATGAATTTAGTTAATAAAATGAATTTAAACTTTCAGAGTCCCCAGGCATTTTTCCCTTTATCATCTAGAAGAAATGCCAAATTTTAAAAGGAATTTAAAGATTTTGACATATCACTCATGGTAAGTTGCTGGAAAAATAAATCAAGGAGATTTATTTTTGCACAAGTAATGGAGATACAGTAAACAACTTCTCTCGTTTTAGAAATCTTTATATAGCATAGACATTTTCTCACTCTATTTGTAGTGATGAAGTGGAAAATGAATGAAATAATGTTGGATAAATGAATCTGATGTTATCTGACTAGTACTACCATTACGCCTTTTGGAGCTGTCAGAAATATTCCATTACATAAGACAGATACTGTTCTAGTTACTGCCTAGAAGACTGGGATGGAATGATGATACTGGTTAAAGCTAACCTTCGTTTTCCTATATAGGAAACTGCTTATTTCAAGTCATTTAGTTAAAATACGCTCTTTCTGGCAATGGTTATTTCTTTAACAATGACATGTAGCAATGTTCAAAAACTAAATTTAAACCCTGTGATGATAATGTTGATATTTTAAATGGTAGACAACAGTTGTAAACCATATGTCTTCATCTTAGTAATACTGAAAAATCCATTTGAAATTATAATACATTTCTGATGTATGGATGGAAACTGCTTATTTAAAACATTTAGGTGGAAGGTGCTGTTCATTAGGTGCTGTTCACCTAAAGTATTACGCACAAGGGTGTCTACATTTGTAGTTCACCTCTGCTTTTGGAAGCAGGAATGTACCCCTTTTTCCCCATGCTTTTTCTCTACTGGTCAGTAGACATCATTATACTTGCACAACCAGCTGGTGAGATTGCCTGTGTTTCTCTCTTAGTGGTACCCTGTCAGTTTGTTTTTAATAAAGCATAATTTTGCAATAGATAGACTTTCGCTAACAAAAGGTATATTTAGGTAGTAGAAAACAGGATGAAGTGATCTGCTGTTTTCATTGTGTCTTGTGTGTTTTTAGTTAAATCACTACAGCCCATGAAATTAAAAAAATAGTTTGATGACATATTCGTGAATTCCTGCCTGATCCTGTGACTTGTGTTTATAAAGTGATTTGTGGGCCCAGATATTACTCATGTTAGTGCTTTTGTAGGAATTTTATTACTGCAGATTTTGGTAAAACAGGCATTTGAATCTATTCTTACCTAAACACACATTTACACAGAGTTACCAATGACCTTATTGTACATTTAACTCAACAGAGGAGGAGATCTGATTGCTCTGATGGAAGCCCTGGAACAAAAAATATAGCATCAGACTTACCCTCTTCCCATTCTAGACCCAGGCAAGGTACCAGTTTTGTACAATGTAAGAGTTACTAGTAAAGCTGACTTTGATGCTCTGGAAGAGTTTTTTAGGGAAGATGGTTTGAGTAACATTTGGGCCCGTGGCCATATAGCCGCTAACAGATGGGATGAGCAAAGTCAATGTAGAGATACACCAGAAACAATGTTAGTGAGCATGATGATATCTCATTGCACTGTCTCCATCTCCACAAAGAAGCAAAAAGTTACTGTGGCATTTTAAAATTTAGGATCCTATACACAATAAGAATGATTAGAAGATTTTTTTTTCTTCCTGCCAGTCATGGTGTGGAATTACTTCCTACACTGCTGAACTGCATTTTTTTTTTTTTATTTTTTTTTTTCTGCTCCCATAGGCAAATGAAAGCAATGATCAGCCTACCACTAATAACACTTCTGTTGTCAGTAGTGTGCCTCAGTAACCTGTTTGCAGTGGTAGTTAACTTCATTCTGTAGATGACAGAAGTTGTGTACCTAGGAGATACCAGTACAGTGAAAATTAATGGTATGAATATGATATAAAGATACGATCAAATTTCTGAACATCTGAAAGAATATTATAGCATCATAAGTTTTTTTTTTTTTTTTTTTTTTTTTTTTTGTACCACAAAATGTAATGTTTTAACTCAAGCTCCATGATACATGTATGAACTTATCATTAATAACAACCATTGATTGTTCTTCTTTTGCTTAGCAGTTGATGAACTATCTTGATATTTGATTGAATGGTTAATGTTATTCGTTCACTAATTTAAGGTTTTTAGTGTTTGTGCAGCCTAAGAAAAACAATTGCAATGTATAAATTGTTGCTTGTGTTATGTAGGAGTGTTGCTTATTTTTCAACAGAAGACGGATGCTCCTTACACAGCAGCCTGATCAGTAGAAATCAGGAAATCATTAATTTTACAATTTTAGGATCGTCTTTCATTGTTATACTGACTTCTGCAGCTTTTGAGACTTGCATATGGTTTTATGGAACACTAGTAATTGCCCAAATACTCATAAATCACAAGTAATGGCCCCACAGAAAGGGAGACTGGAAGTTGTCTCTTTCATTTGTGAGCCAAGAGATTTATAGCTGGCATCTGTCCAGCTGGAGAACAGAACACATAAGCAAGGCAGAAGTGATCGCAGGCTTTCAAGACCATCAGCACATTCAACTTATGCATCATTAGAGAGAATTCCTTCACCAGCAGTTTAAGAGTGATTATTATAGCTTGCTTTTATTTGAATACCTGACTGGAGACAGGCAATATAAGTTAGTTATTATCTGAATAAATAATTTTAGCCATAAAACCATTTAAAGAGTATGGTTTTCTACTTTTTGCTGGTCACTTTTGTGAATGTAATGTGAATAGGTTTTCTTTCAGTGAGTAATTAATAAATAATTCATGGTTCTGAAAACATTACCAATGGATGAGAGATGAAGGAAAATCTGTGGTGGTAAATGTATGACCTGTTCCAGAGGTTCAGGTTTCTGAAAGAAGAGAGGAGACAGAAATGTGCCCAAGACCTCATACATAGAAAAAGAAATATCCTGCAGTATAAGTCTGCAGTTCTTCTTGGTCTATAGCTTGACTTTTCCTCCAGAGTTACATACAGACCAAGGCCAGTTTACATATTGAAGAAGATGAGTCTGAAACTGGAGAAGAATGTGAGGCAGATGAAATATTCTAGAGTCCCTCTGATACCACATAAAAGCAGGTTATTTTAAAAATCATAGTTTAGAAATATATTCAACAAAAACAAAGCTTAGTGCTGTGACCAAAATGCCAGAAGACCACTGAATCACAGAAATGGCCAGAATACAAGAGGTCAGCTTAATCCAAATTCATGTCCTACATTAGGAACAGCTATACATGAGTTATTTATGACAAATGCCCATCTAATGTCTTAAAGATGCTCTGTGATGCAGATTGCCAGGAGACTGAACTCTGGAGGTTTCCCTGTCATTGAGAAATGTTGCAAATTATCATGTTTTATTACCTCATTGCTCTGGAGCACCTCTTTACATATTTGGAAATTGTTACCATTTCTTCCCTTAGTCTTCTGTAGACTTAAGCTTAAATCCTTCAATCTCTTTCACAAACATGCAATAACAAAATGCTGTAATCAAGATAAAGAGTGACTTAGCAGGTGACTGGTCCACAAGCAGATGCAAAGTAATGGGGCTCTTAAAATATTGGTAGAAGATAGGGATGCTTCTGGCCCTACAAAGTGGTAGAAAGATGAGGAAAAAAACAGAAATGAAGTGAAGGCAAGGATATGAAGTCTTGCTAGGATGTGTGCTAGTTTTCCCTTTCTCTTTGGCTTGCAGTGTAAAGAGCTTCAGCCTCTTTTGCTTATGTTTGTTGTCTGTCCTGGATGTTCTCAGAATTTTGCAGCATGTTTTGTTCTTGAAGAAACCAGTATCGCCTCCATGGAGTTTAAAAAGAAAGCAAGCAAGAAAGGGAAATAAAAACACTGGGCAAAGGAATGAAAGAGAAATCTATCTGAAGTCATGACTCCACGAATCTGGGAGAATAACCCAGGGGTGTGTCATGCATTGTCCTTTAGCTGCTCATCCCTGACAGAGACAGGGCTGTGGTCTGCATAGACTTTGGGGTACATTTCCTACCAAGGAAAATTTGCAAATTTAATTTCCCTTTCACTTGTCAGAACATGGTGGACTACGGTGGTGAATCTGCATTTGTACTGCTTCTGTATTGTATTTTACTCTGTCAAGTTAGCTTGGAGATGTCTGTCAAGTAAAGGGAAAAATATAGCTTTGTCATGGTGCAGATTGCTTTTCTCTTCTCTGAGTGAACCATTTGCTCATGTCTTAGCAGAGTTAGACTCAATTAAGAAATAGTTTGGTCTTTGACCTATTTCTCAGAAGCTATTTTTTCATACATTCTTCTCTTATTTCCCTTTGGACTACTTCTGTGTCTAAATATTTATTCATAACAGATGAAGATGGCCCAATATGTATACTTAACAGTTCCTTCTACTGACTGCTTTTAGGATTGATTAATCAGTAGTTTATAATAAAGTTACTTGGAATAAGTGATCCATCAATCTTGTTGTAACAGGATTATCTCTATGAATCTAACAGTACAATTCTGAAAGATTTGCTTGTATGATTTGGCTGGGAAGTTGATATGGACACTTTCTTTCACTTTATATAAAAGAGGAACTTCTGCTTCCCGGTGCTTTGCCTTGAGCTCTCAGTTTCCTCTCACAAATGAAGACACAGATTTATTGTCTACAGTAGATGAGGGGTAGTGGGGCCTCCTACTCCTGCCCCAAAGGCAGTCAAAGGAAAGGAGAGCTGTAGTTCTACATTGTGCAGCTCTATAAGCATTTTAATGACTTTGCTTTTAGACTTTGAGGTTCAAGTGCAAAGATATTTGCTTCAGGGCTCACTGGATATCTGTTCTTGGTCTGCTTGAAAAATTGGCATGCTTAAACTCAACAATAATCCTCAGCCGAGTTTCAGATACTTACACAAATTTTGGAAATTAAGTTTTTTTCATCAGTTTTCAGGCTTGCAATAGGTCTGCTATAGATATATCATATGTTTAGTGACAGCTGCAACAGACTTAATAAAATAATAACAAGTCCTTTATAACTTTTTTTTT
>NC_048894.1:105558428-105597414 GCF_011077185.1 Oxyura jamaicensis
TCCTCTCCTCTCCTCTCCTCTCCTCTCCTCTCCTCTCCTCTCCTCTCATTATCTTTATATAAAAATAATGTCCTTTTGAATTCCTTTTTAATAGAAATTATAGAAGTTATCAGAACGTTTTCTTACACTTTAAAAAGCAAAAAGTCCACACTCTGATTTCTTCATTAAGTCTTCTGGCAACTTTCTTTTCAAATCCTTGTCTAAGAGAAAAAAAAAAGAAAAAAAGAAAAAAAAAGGACGAAGTAACTTACATCTCTGACAATCTGACAGTCTACACTCTACTTATCATGTATGAGACTGATTCAGACTCACCAAGAATCACATTGAGTTTTATAGCCTTTGCAACAAACATCAATGAATTAAATTGGCTAGAACAAATAAGGTGACAAAGGGTAATGATGACTGGCAGAAGAAATGAAAAAAGCTACAGTTTAAGGACTGACAAAGTCCTTGGTGACAATCAGTTATACTAAGTGTATTTTCAATGAGTTTTTTTATATTTTCAGGCTTTTTAATAACAGGCTTAATTTTACCAACTTGCTTAAATGATAAATGGGCATGATGACCTTTTATTTTATTTTGTTACACTTCAAAGAATGATCAAGATCTGAGAAACAGTGTTCTAGATTCTGAATATCATGAATATAATGCCAGCGATTATATGGATGACTGAAGCAGACATTATATTAATGATATATATATTTCTCTTCCTGATGTAGCATGATGCAGTTATATAGATAAACACATGCACATTTTATAGAAAATTTAGTTTTTATTTGCATATGACATTTAAATTTTGCTTTAAAGGGGGAAGGCAAGAAAGCCTAAATCGTCATTTAATGGTATTGTTCTGATCGCACTCTCACTGGCTACTGTTCAAAATCAATATTAGCAGTTGAAGGATTTTATTTGCCTGCAGAAATTGACAGGAAACACAATAGCTTTTCCAGAATAGCTGTCCATGTGGGCATTCAAAATTATTGTCCATTTTTCAGTGAAGATAAGCTCTGAGTCCAATTCATGTGTATTTTGCTGCACAGAACAAAGTCCATGGAAGTTAGTAGAAGCCCAGAAAAAAGTAGGTGCTAATTTCAACTGATGCACTATACACAATTTATTAGCATTTGCACAGTTGTCAGAAACTCAATATTCTGAGAAATAATTTCTTTATTTGAGTAGGAAAGGTCAGAGACAGTACGTCTGTTTTACCCTTTAGCTTGCCCCTGTGTTTCTCAGCACAAACTGTTAGTCACCTTGCTTTTCCCTGCCCTTCCTGCTTTCCACTGGCCCTTAGGAGAAGCAGGAGATGAACAACTGCTCCTACCATAAAGGACTTAAGGTTTCTGCTTCAGGTCCTGCTTGAGGTAAAAGACTGACCACACCAAATTTCAGAAAGAGTTGAGGCTTTCCTGTAAAGCAAGCTAATTCTGTAAAATGACATGAGTGTTTTTAATTTATATATATATATATATTTAGGGATACATGGACTAGCTTCAATCTAATAAGACTCAGTTATAGAAAATCCTCATTTATAACAACTCCAGCAATAAATATAATTTATTTCAGTAGCAATTGACTCTGTGAGAATTAATATGCAGTATAAGAATGATCCTGAAAACAGTAATTCTGTTTGTCTTGCTTCTCCCAGCAAATGATACATTAAATATCTACATATATATTTCTCCTTTTATATTTTCTTACTCTTTCAACATATAAATGGAATTCTGAATAAGAAGTAGTCTCCCTAGAAGCAGAAGGATAATTGAGGCAAATTTGACCTGTCTTCATAATGCTGATACAGCAATTACCAAACCCATTTCTGGGAACATCTTTACAAAATAGCAATCATTCCTGCAGATCTCACAGGCGTTTGCTCTAGTGAGGATAGCTGGTTTTCAGAGTTTCTTTCAGGCATGGCAACTTTCTGTGTGGTGACTCATCTGTTTTTTAATAGATATTGCATAACACTGGTTTTCATTGTGCTTGTTTTGTTTTCCACCATATGGAGTTTCTCAATAAGAATATACTTTAAAAGAAGGAACTGATGCAAATGAACTGTTCCATTCCTCTTCAATTCTTGCTTTTTTTTGGAAAGGTGCATAAAGGCAACTTATTATTCACATGCAGAATGAGTAACATGCTGCGGGCAATAGAACTGTCAGCCTTTAATTTTATATGCTTTTCTGCGGGAGATTTGGTACACTTGGGCATTTAAAAGGACAGTAAATCCAGTTAATTCTGACCATCATTAAGCTAAAAATAGGGGGAAAGACATAAACAATACAAGGTTCTATCTTACATCACCTGCATAAGTAAAGAGACCTCTGAGTATTCAGCATTAATGAAAACTGAGAAAATGGTTTACAGACTGGAAGAACGGAGGACCACAATTTAGGTACATAATGGTCAAGTTTTCTTTAATAACAGCCTAAATTTTGCACAATATTTTGCTACCATTTTGTGTTTAAAAGAAAAATAAAAAAGGATGGTAGAGATGGAGTGGGAGCATGTGTGTCAGTTGGCTCCTGTATTAAAAGATGCATCAGATTCTTCTGTCAAGTCCACTGCCACATTTTCTTGCCATGGATGTACATCTTAATTAACCTTTGTTGAGCTAAAGCTCTCCTTCTCATTTGCTCTCATCCAAAGTACCCTGATTCCAGCTTAAAATGTATTGCCACCTGCAAGCAGTGCCCAAAAAAGCAGAAATGTGTGTCTAGATTAGGTGAGACCTGTGGGAGAGGTATTTGGGGTCTTCCAAGCTGAGTAAGGTTGCTTTCACCCATCTCTACCTTTGCACATGCCAGTGTGAGTTTGTCCCTCTCCCCTTTGTGATCTGCTCCTAATATTTCTTTTTCTCTTTCTGTCTTTCTTTTTCTGTTGCTCTTGCTCTTGCTCTTCCTCCTGCTCTTGCTCTTTCCCTTTCCCTTTCCCTTTCCCTTTCCCTTTCCCTTTCCCTTTCCCTTTCCCTTTCCCTTTCCCTTTCCCTTTCCCTTTCCCTTTCCCTTTCCCTTTCCTTCTTTTCCCTTTTATTTTTTTATTTTTAGTTTTTATTTTTATTTTTATTTTTTTGGACAATCTCTCTTGAAAGCTAATGATTTTCTCTTGAAATCTTTAGTTGTTTTGAAAATAATGATAACATGGTATGAATTGGAGAGAAGCTGATTGCTGTTGTTTTGTTGAATTTTAGAGCTGAGCTAATAAAAAACAATTACATTTCAAATATGGTTTATTACCTTTTCCTCTCTCTTATCTAATGGCTCTCTGAAATTGTGAGTTCTTATGTTATCTGGAAAAGAGTAAATTTACAAGTCATGGAAATTATATTTTGTTCTTATGTGAAAAACTGTATTTGTTTCAGAACTTCCTTTAAAAATATATTTTTTTCAATGACTGTTTAATTTTTGATTAACAGAAGTCTTTGGCAAAACTGCAACTACAAACCCATGATTTGTTAAGAGGAAACAAGTGCAATTATATTTATAGCTTAATTCATTAGATGATTAAGCTGTATGAGCTTTGAAAGTACAGGACAGTGAACTGAGGTCATGAAAGCAAAACCAAACCATGATTTATAAAGAAAGGATTTAGCTTTAGTTCAGATGAAAAGGAAGTTACTTTAAAAGAAAAATAACAAAATACTCAAAAGCTCAGTTTCTTCTAAAAAATATTGCATGGAGAAGGTATAACATAGTCATTTGCTTTATTGAAATGTAACACTGTAAGGCACTTTTCAAGTTGATCATACCATAATTAATTAACTAAATCCTTTTCTTTAGCTTTGCCTTTAGCATCTTAATATGAATTTTTATAGCCTTTTATTCTGCTCATTGTCATCTGAGCTGAGCTTTCACTGCCCTTGAGAGAAGACTAGTGAGTTGTGTCTGGTGCTAGTTTCAGCAAAGTCCATTAAAATATAGAGCTTGTACTCTTTTTATTATGAATTCTCTCTTGTTTTCCCTTGTGCTAAATGTAATAAACCTGAAAACAGGTGCATTGGCTCAGTTAGCATAGTTCCTACTTGCCCTCAGACTGTTCTTAGCAAAGATGCTTAATGGAACAGTATCCAACGGTGTATTTGAAGTTTTCTAATATCCCAATAACATTGCTAGCAAGTAGTATTCTAGCTTTTCAGAAGCAGCAACATTTTACTTTTACATTCAAAGGCAATTTCCTAGCTTTGCCCATGAGTAAGCCTAATGTGAGGGATGCAATGTGAAGCTGGCACAAATCCATCAGTTTGTGTACGTATTCTACTATGCTATGAATGTCTCAACCTCTAGTAATGTAGACATCACAACATCTGGATAAATTACGTCTTTTGTTCATTCTCTGAAATTTGTTCAACATTCTCTGAAATTTTCAGCTGAAATGGTGTGTTGGTTTAATAATTCTGAGATCCACTTACTGTTCAGGGCTTATACTGGATATTTAGAAAACAAATAAAAAATCTTAAGGAATCATTACATTTCAGTTAATTCATGCCTTATTTACCTTATAGTGTTACAGCCACAGGACAGGTTAGAATAGGGCTTACTTCCGCTGAAAATTACAGTCTATATACATATTAAAGCCATTTATTTATTTGAAAAAAAAAAAAAAAAAGTGTCCTGTTTTCTGGTAATTTGATGGATATTGTTTTTTGACAGAATTTTAGAATATCTATGTCTTTACAACATATGGAATATCATTGTAATATGATGTGGCATGATAACAACCTATGCATTTGTTTTATGGACAGCAGATATTTTACATTTAGCTTTATTTAAAAAAAAAGGTAAATACAAAATACAACAATATAACAAAATGATTACAATAGTACATGGAAATTCTGAAGGACTACCATCTCTCATTTCAAAGGAGGTAAATGTGAGCTTTTCAGAATAATGTAAGGATGCCATTTCTATGAGATTTTGGTCTTCCTCAGCTGTGGTTCTAAAAATGAGTCGGTTTCTTAGGTAAGAAGCATGTGCTGCCAGGGCAAAGTGGTATTCAAAATGTAATCTTTGGACATGTAAGTAGAGAGAAGTCAACTAGAAATGAAAAGATATTTTCAGCTCTGTGGAAGAAGTTCAGTTGCTTATGGAGTACTGGCTGGCTATAGCCTCTGTACTTTTTTCAAAAGTTTGATGGCATTTGGAAAAGTAATTCACGAATAAATTTATATCCAGAAAATACACTCTAGAAAAACTAAAGAAATTCAAAGTGATTAGTTTATTGAAGCTGGAAGCTTACCTGATCAATCTTCTAGTATTTGACTTAAAGAAGACATTTCTAATAAGCTTTTCTTTCAACTAATGTAGAATGACATAACAAGAGCTGATTGGTGGAAAAATCTTCACACTAGAAATGTGAACAACTCTTACTGTAGATTGTAACCAAATTGACAGTGTAGTTTAAAGACAATTAAAACTGTTTTATGTGTTTCCCATTATGTTAAATAAGAAAAGTAGCAAGTGGCTTTCTGTACATTGAGCATGCTTTATCAACCCAGTAACTCATGATGTTCTTTTTTTTTTAATTCAAAACGTATGCATCTGTGAATCACAGACAAAAAAATCCACAACATTTAAGGGCATACAGAGCAGTGGTATTATCTTAAAAAAAAAATCTTAGTTCTAATGTGAATTTATGAAAACTTGTGATTTTTTCCCTTAAAAGCAGAGAAAAAACATCACACTGTATTTCTGTATTGCATGTGCAGCTTACATAAGAACCAAAAAACCCACAACCTTGAAATACTGTGAAACTGTGATGACTGAGAGATTGCTTAAATTTAAACTAAATACATTGATTTGGGAGGAAGTGAATCACACACACTTGGATGCCCCTTTTCTACCCTTCAATGTTGTCTGATTATTTTGCTAATTCTAGAATGCTGTATTCATTCTCACCAGATGACAACTGAGTGTCAATACGGATTTGTTTTCCTACCTGCTGGGCATTTGTTTCCCTAAGCTTCTCTTTTTTCAAACCTGCTAAACTGTTTTTTGCTCCTTATCTGTCTTCAGCTACTAGTGCCAAAGATGCCATAAATTGGAGTTTTCCAGCAGTGTCAGAGGATTAAATGGGGAAGATCCACTGTAATTGCTCATCACCAAGCAGCCTCTTGTTACCACCCAGCTGTTGCCAAGACCAATTACCTATATCTGGCATGCTGAAAGTTGCTGAGTTCAGTCTTGGTGAGGATGCAGACCTCTTGCTCCTAGTCTATGCTCAGAATCATTCTTCCCACCACTATAAGAGGCCTATAAAGGGTGGGCTATGACCTTCCCTGGGGTAGAAGTAAGCTGCCTTCATTACAGGACACTATTCCTCATTTGCATGCAAAAACATGTCCTCTCTTCAATTTTTTGGGTTGGTTTTCTTGGTCTCTACCACCACAGACTCTTCCAGAGCCCTACCCTACACCCCTATCAAAAACTTGACCATAAGAAGAACTATTGGCTATCCGAGGACAGCCTTCTCTTCTCCTAATCTTTCTTTCTCTCTTCCATTGCCTTTGCTTTTCCCCCACCATTCCCCCTCACTGTGAAGTATCATGGAGTGGAACAATAATAAATGTAGAAAAATCCAAGCAGAAAAATATTTACTTCCTTGTTAACCATATTATAGCTCTCTTTCAGTTAGGATTTTCAAAATCCCATTGACATTAAATAGATCAAAGTTGACCACTTCTCATTCTCATCTTTTTTTTTTTTTCCGTCCTTTGCCCACCAGGTGCCAACCTATGAGACAAGAATTTATATACCAAGATGACATTTACATAAGCCCAGAAAGTAAATTTCATTTAGAGCAAATTAGGCCATTCATTTCCCTTCTATGTTGTTTTCTTTAGCAGGAAAAGACTGCATAGTTGTCTTTCAACATTATAAAAGATTATGATCTGAAGAGATATAATTCATGCTCAGGCTGTAGTACAAGTGCATAGTGAGATCCACTAGACAGCTAGCAAATAATTCTGTGCTATTTTTGTACTTTGGATATCCCTCCCCAAAAGAGGATGAAAATTAGCTTTCATACTTCATAACACAAATAAAAAAAAGCTGATATCAATATTCCACATTCCTTGTCTGCATTACAATGTGCTATACAGTTACAAGTATAAATGTATACTTGAGTTATACAAAGATAACACTTTATTTTTTTTTTTCCTAAAGAGGAGTTTCAATTCGGAACTCTAACTTTGGGTTAATACAGTTTGGGTTAATACACTTTTATCCTGTTCCAAAGTACAATTTACATCACAGGGTCTAGGATTGTATCCTTCATGAAAATTTTACTAACAGCAGAAGCCATGCAGGCTGAGCAAACACACTGTTTTCCCAGAGAGGTCTACAGTTTTTAACAAAAAGGGAAATTTCTGCTATTGAAAGATTTCATGCCAGATCAAGCTGAACGTATCGCCACTCTCATACAGTTGGAAATCAGCTTGCTGAAATCCATCAGAAGCCAAACTAAACTCAACCTGGCATGTAATGAGCTCACCCAGGGGCAATGCAAAAGAGATCTCTATCTTGAAAGCAAAGTCTATCCTGGTGGTAACATTTATGCTTTAATATAAAATTGTGACATTACATGGGTTTTATACTCCCTTGATTTGTGTTTATAGCCCAATGGAGGATTATTCTCCTTTGATGGATTATGCCCTTTGGTTTTCTCAGGTATGCAAACTGTGCCTATTTTATGATAGCGCAAGTAGTTGTTAAAGGGTTTTTATTTAAATGCTGTGCATTAGTTTTGAATCAATGATTTTTGACTTTTCTGAATATCTAAAAATTATCTACAAATTACATTTAGGTTTAGGATCCTCCCTGATATTTTGATTTGCATCTCAGTTAGAGGAATTTTGTTGTCATTCTTTCACAATTACATTAAAAGAGAGGTGGAGAAGAAACAAAATTGTGACAAGATAAACAGGGCTGATTTTGCCAAGGTATATATAAACCGTCCATTTGGATATTATTCTTTCCTTTCAATTCAAAGGATGCATTTGCTTTAGTAACAGGCCTCCCCATCACATTTTCTCCTAGCTACTGTTTTGTGTGGGGGAAAAAAAGGGGGTGGGGTGGAGATTAATATCATAATAGAAAATGCAGAATGATGTTTTTTTCCTCCAAAAAAATGGCTTTTTTTTCACAAAACTCACTGCTGGGCCTTTGTACTCTTTTTCTGTCTCTCTTTCTATGCTATTTTAGCCCCTTTTAATACCACCTGAAGTTTACAAAAGTTACTACATGTCTTAACAGGCTATTGGGACCTGCTAAGGTCTTAGTGAAAACGTTTTTGGAATAATGGGAAAAACAAACAAACAAACAAACAAAAAAACATTTTTCTTCACCCTCTTTCATTGTTGTTAAGGTATAATCAGGTGCCAATAGCAAAAGAATTTTAAAACTTAATGTTAGGAAGTAGAAAATGTGAGCTTAATGCAGTACTTGTGACTGAACTAGATCTAATACTTTTTAAGGAAAACATATGCTTATTGGAAAAGTAAATCTTCTCATCTGTGGCTTCAACTATATTGTCAAGTTGCTTTGTTTCTGCCTTCATTTAAGGACCTATTTCACATACTGTCTTCATTGCATATATGTTTGCTTGCCTGTAGGTTCCAATTTGTTGTCATTAAATTAGTTCTTTTAGTGAGAAAGCTGGTGCATGGATCAGAGATAAATTTCATGCCAGCATTGATACTATGCAAGAAAAGTAATGTAGAAGTATGGATTAAGGAACAAGGAAATTTATTGTACACTAGAACCACATATATCTAAGGGAGGATGATGGATGAGAAGGCTGGAGGAGTCAGGCTACTGGTGGAAGAGTTGTAACCAGAGTAAAAGCACTAGTCTTGCTGACTAGGATCTCAGGTTCCCATAAGAGATAAGTCTGCAAAAATATTGTTTAAACTGCAAGACTGTGTCCCTTGAATGTTGGGTCAAGTCCTGACTGTGTTCTTTGGATGAAATGAGTTTGTAGTATTGTCCTGTCAGTTTGTTCATTTGTAAGATCAGGAGCCCAGCACCCCAGACTGTCCTGTGTCACACAGTTCTGTGGTTTGGGTTTAACTGCAGTGTGTGCCATTTTCTGACTTGGTTTGTTCAGCCTGAAAAAGAGAAGACTGAGGGGAGACCTCATGGTGGCCTACAGCTTCCTCACAAGGGAAACTGGAGGGGCAGATGGTGATTTCTGCTCTGTGGTGACAGTGACAGGACACGAGAAAATGGCTTGAAGCTACCACAGTGGCAGTTCAGGTTGGATATCACAGAATCACAGAATCACAGAATTGTAGGGGTTGGAAGGGACCTCCAGAGATCATCGGGTCCAACTCCCTTCCAAAGCAGGTTCCTTAGAGCAGGCTGCACAGGTAGGCATCCAGACAGCTCTTGAGTATCTCCAGAGAAGGAAACTCCACAAAAAAAATATGTGATGCACAATACAGTTGTGCATTGTGGTCAGGTCACCACCAGCTGACTGATGCTCAGCCAGTCCCTGAGTAATGGCAACAGCAGACACCCCAGCCAACTCCCCCAACATTTTTGTTCAACACAGAATCACAGAATCACAGAATTTTCTAGGTTGGAAGAGACCTCAAGATCATCAAGTCCAACCTCCGACCTAACACTAACAGTCCCCACTAAACCATATCCCTAAGCTCTACATCTAAACGTCTTTTAAAGACGTTACGACATCATATGTTACAGAATATTTATTGGTCAGTTCGGGTCAGCTGTCCTGGTGTCCAGTTGTGTTCTTTATCAGCTTCTTGTGCTCCCCCAGCATACTGGCAGGGCAGCATAAACAGAAAAATTCTTGACTCAGTGTAAGCACTGCTCAGTAACAAATAAAACATTGATGTTATCAACATTATTTTCATCCTAAATCCAAAATACAGCACCATACCAGCTACTATGAAGAAAATAACTCTATCCCAAAGGAAACCAGGACACCATGGATAGTCTTGTCTACAGCCATCAAAAAACATGATGATGTGTGTCCTAGAAATGTGCAGCTGTCTATTATTTGCTTGAGTGTTTTCTTATCTTTCAAAACTAATTATAGGCAGACAGGTTATTTAATCAGAAGCAAATGAAGTGGATCAGAGTGAAAACTAGTGCTTGCATGTGCTGATTCTAAAATACTGAGTTAATTTTATATATATATATACATATGCGTATGCAGAAGAGTCATTTTTTGTGTCACAAAATTTTTGTTCCTAATAGTATGTATTGACTGTTTTATTTATGGCAGAGCTCATAAATACGTTTCCTGACACAAGAACTTGAGCATTTCTGTTTTGGATTCTTTTGAACTGCAGTAGGTGAGAAGGTGAGACAGATTCTTTGGAGACAAATTTACTTGCTGATTTGCTGACATGGCAAAATTGATGATAATAAACAAAAATAATTTATTGAAATGGTTTGACTGATTTCAGTTCTTTCCAGGATGTTTTATTATTGTTCAGATATATAAAACCATTTATATTATGCTGGGTCTAGGGTTTGCTGAAGATGATATTTTCCCAGATTGCATGATCTTTGTCTTGGTTTTTGCTTTCTAATATGAATATGAAATTTAAACCCTAACATTAAAATTCAAAAATGTTGTTCCTGAGCTGTATTATTGTATAAAATAAAGAAGTAATTCACAAGTAGCAGTAAGCCATGCTTGATGCTCACACTGTGATTATATTCTGATGGACATTAGGGCTGGAAGGGATCTTGAGAGTTTATCTTGTTCTTCTCCTGGCCAGTGCGGGGCGGTGGGGTGGGGTGGGGACACAAGGGGCAACAAGGACTAAACCCTCCCAGTAATTGAATTTCTGTTTCCGAATCCAATATCTATTTACCTAATCCAGCACATAGCTAAACTTGCCATTGGAAAATATTTCCCAATATATAATCTAAATCTTCTTTGCTTCACTTTAAGGTCTTCTTCTAATATCATCCAAAGTGATATAAACAAAAGAAAAATCTAAATAGACTTTCACACTTAATCTGCTCATTTTATTATTTTTTACTCATGTAAGGAACATGAGTATACTTAGGCAGTGAACTGTTCCTACTTAAGGGTAGGATTTTGCTTATTGAACTGCTACTTATTTCAAATAATTTCTCTATTTTTAAAAAATATTTGAAATGCTTGTAACCTATTCTTATCTGGGAGATGTTGCCTGCAAATTTGATAAGCATACTCTCTCATCTCTCTTCCAAGGCCAACATGACTGAGACACGCAGCCCTTAGAGACTCTTTCAATACACCCTTCTGGTTAGGTAATGACACACATTTGCTGAATGCTCTTTGAATGTAGTTTTCAATGGACTTAGCGTGTAACTCATGGTAGTTTCTTCTAGACCATGTTTTCTTATCTGTTTATTTGGTTCTCACACTATGTGTTCAGAGTCCTCAGCTGCTAAAGCTGAGGGTGGGATCAGGATATACAGGCCAGTAGCTATTGCTGGGAAAAAGTAGTGATCCCAAACCTCACAGTACCCGGAAGGTGTGGCAAGGTTGGAGATTGAGTCCTGGACTTACACCTAGAGATGACACCTTTTCTTATGACCTGAAATAGTGTTGTGGGCTAGGTGGTTGATGTAGAAAATAAGATTTTTCAGCGGAGGAGAAGCCTTCTTGAATAGGTGTGAGAAAAGGAGGAGCTGAGGAAGCTGAGGAAAGAAAACAATTGAGACATCAGGATGGCAGGGGAACCCTCAGGGAAGACTAGACTGGGGTTGGGGAATGCCTACCATGCTAGGAAAGAGGAGAAGTCTCTGTAGGTAGCATTAAAGGACTGAGGAAATGTGGAGAGGAAGACATCTCCACTAACCGCATCCCACAAAAATCCCTTTCCACAAAATCACCCTGAAAAGCAGAGAATGACCTTTCTCTTCATCAATCCTGTCCACTGCCTAAGTGTGCAGACTTCCTTTGCCCATAAAAAAGTCTCCCCTACATAACTCTTTTTCACCATTCCTTCCGAACAGCCCCTCAGTACCATCAAATACTGAATCACACTGCACTTTGGCTGCTTTGCCCTCATCCAAGAGAATAAAACATTTCAGTTTGTCTACACTTTTGAGATGTCTTTGAATAGCGTGAATAGCTGGGATCACTTGAAAAATGGAGAATGTCTTTGGACATGCATCAGGAAGGAGAAACATGGCACCAGGTGAACTGCAGAAAAGACCTTCCTGAGAATGACTTGAATACCATGATAAAAGTAGCTACATTGAGAAAATGGTAACAATACCCAAGTGGCTGCTAAATTCATAATGTGAACAAATAGAGAAATGTATTTTTCCCCTTTGCTTCAGTTCAGAAACTCTTGTAGTATCCCCAGTGGTACTGAGGAAAAAAAAATGCCTTCATTGTAGCAACTTTTTAAATTAATAATAGTAGATTTTCTTCCTTTAGTCTGTTCTTCACCTTAAAAATCCCCTCAATTTTTTTCAGTATTACAGTACCTTTCAGTATCATAAATGTTTCTGTTAATAGAAAAAGCTAAAAACATTTCAGACAGAATTAAGAATTTTATTCTAAACTCCATGGGACCCCTTTCATTGTGAACACTCAAACTAGGAGGAAATTATAATAACATAATGAACAGTTCCATAAATTTTGCACTATGGAAGAAATATAAAGGGAATAAACAGCAAATGATGAAGTATCTGTTAAGAAATCACAGAAAGCCTGCTGAGAAGCTGCCTTTTTTCCTTCTCCCAGAATAAATGTAGAAAATACCACCAGTTTTAGAACACATAACACATTCCTGGCATGAATAGATATGCTTTTTCGCTCAGTAAAGACTTATTATTTGTATCTTCATGTATTTATTGTTTACTTGATTCTGCCTGTGACTGATTCACAAACAGATGGACACAGTGAATTCCTGGAGAAGTCCTGCAGTTTGATTGGATTGTTTATTTGCAGATATTGGCTAAGCCTGGGGAAATATAACAAGGAGAAAAGTCGAAGGTCAAATTTTAGATGCAGGTGTTTTCATAAGCTTTCAGCTCTAGTGCTGAGTTTCCATATGGGTATGCATTTGTTCCCATGTTTGCTCACATGGCCCTAGTCATTTTATTTTTATTAGTAATAACCTTTCTTTCAATGGCTACATTACATGTTTGATTTTGTTTGTTTGTTTTTGTTTTTGTTTTTGAGAAAGAATGCCCAACTTTTTTATAAAGGCACAAATTCTACACAGTTGCACAGAATTATTATAAGATGTAGTCTGCTGTACCACGATATTACAGTACATACAGTCAAATCTTGAAGTCTTTGCTCAGCCAAGTCACCCCAGCATTGGGCCAGATCATGGCAGCAACTGGATTTCTTGCCATCAGGTTATTGCCAGAGCAGATCCATGTCAGATGTTTTTTTTTTTTTTTTTTTTTTTTTTTTTTTTTAATGAAGGATAGTGAGTACTGGAAGGAAAACAAGGTGTGTTACAGAAAAAGAACACATTCATATGAAATGTAGAATACTGATATTATTCCAAGCTGGGGGTGGGTAGAAGGTGAGAGGAGGATTTTACTTATAGCAGGAAAGAAAAAAATGTTAGACTTGACCAGTGGCCCAGTACTCTATAAGGCCTGAAGAGCACTGCTTGTCCGACCCCTACCAAGGCTGCTTCTTCTAACTGAGGAACACTAGAAACACTAATACCTGCAACATAATCTGGGGCATGGGACAACCAGAAGATTCCTTCATCCTATAACTACTAGGGGGCAACCTACGTGCTAATGGACAGAGCATGCTGTTGCCAGACTTCATCAGGCATGACTGTATTTTTGCAGATTTCCTCCAAGAAATCAGTTGTTAAGGTGAGCATAGTAACTAACAATGCCCTGTTAGTTTAGCCTAGGCTCAGCTGTCCTTTCACCCAAGTACTCCACTTTTCGATTTTCACCTTCATTCTTCCCAGCAGAAATAGAGTCTAGAAGAAACACTTGCAGCCTTGCAGTTGCACATGACTACACATTTCATGTAGGTTAAGGGCAACCCTAAAAAAAAAAAACTACTCTTTCAGATAGTAGAAGGTAGAAGAAGAAAGGTTTTAGGGCAGCAAAAGAAGCAATCATGTACTGGCTTCCTCTGCTCCAGTACATTGTATTCAATTTGTTATGTGTTCCACTGTATTCATTCCCTCTGTGTTTCTAAGAAGAATAGCAAGAAAATGATTGTATTGATTTTACATTCTTACACCTGACTGAT
The DNA here is from genome assembly GCF_011077185.1 of Oxyura jamaicensis. Classification (NCBI taxonomy): domain Eukaryota; kingdom Metazoa; phylum Chordata; class Aves; order Anseriformes; family Anatidae; genus Oxyura; species Oxyura jamaicensis. The sequence continues at coordinate 105,572,643 of NC_048894.1, forward strand.
AACAAGTTTAGCTATTGACTTGTTCTTGGTAAAAATTTTTCATGATTTGATTAGTGGAATAAAAACAAAAGTAAACAAATATAAAAATAAAATTCATAGAGGTTCACCGAAAGTTAGGCAATCTGTGTATTTAAAAATACAGGTCTAATTTATCTCTGTTTCAAACCACTGGACCACCACATGTTATTTGAAGTTCATCTGGCCCTGTTTGTATAACAATCACAAAAAGATCAAAGCCAAATATTTAAAAAAATCTTGATGAAAGCGAGAGAGAATGTTCAGTTGATGCAGCTTGAAAGATTAAAAAAGGGAGATGAGAATTAAGTTTTCAGGTCAGAATGAAAAATATCTCAGGAAGAAAATGTTATAAACTCTTAATACAAGGAAATCTCTCAAGAAAATAGGGTTTATAAAACAAATGGGAACTAGAAGTGAGCAGCTTCATAGGGCTACATTCAGCAAAGAGGGATTACAGAGTGACAAAGTACAATGATAACTACATTGCAGAAGTCTGAGAAAATTCTTTCAGCTCTGAGAAAACCTCAAAGTTCAGATGACAACTTAGTCTCTATATGAACTTGAGAAAGTAGGCAAGAAATCTCACTGCAGAAGATTCAGTCATGATGGGGTGTTTTCTGCCTGAGGGCCCTTTGGATGCACCATGGAGCCTCTCAGATCAAACATAGAGTGAGACCAGGAGATACAAATATGTCAGAAAAAAAATATAAATAAAAAAATGGAGGAAGAGTTATTATTTCTACCTCATTAACAACTACATAAATTCATTATTTAAGCTTTATACAGGCTTTCTTAGTTAAACCATACCAACCATGATACAGAAAGCATGTTTTTGTTTAACACTTTTTGTTTACAACTGTTGCCTCTTGTCCTATCACTACAATCTCTGATAAAGAATTCCTCTCCATCTTTTCTGTAGGTCCCTTTTAAGTATTGGAAGGCCCCTACAAGGTCTCCCCAGAGCCTTCTCTTCTCCAGGCTGAAGAACCTTCAGCTTGTCCTCATAGGAGAGATCCTCTAGTCATCTGAACATAATTGTAGCCCTCCTCTGGACTTGTTTTAACACATCTCTGTCTTTCTTATGCTGTGGGCACTAGAGCTGAAGAAAATACTTCAGGTGGGGTCTCATGAGAGTGTAGTATAATCACCTTTTTTGACCTGTTAGTTACACTACTTTTGATGCAGCCCAAGACACAGTCAGCTTTCTGTGCTGCAAGGGCACATTGCTGAGCCATATTCATTTTTTTGTCCATCAATACCCCCAAGTATCTTTTCTGCAGGACTGTTCTCAATCCACTCACCATCCAGCCTGTATTCATGTTTAGGATCGCTCCAACCCACTTGGCCTTGCTGAACTTCATGAGGTTGACATGGGCCTGTCTCTCAAGCCTGTTCATGTCCTTGTAGATGTCATCCCTTCCCCACAGGTGTTGTGTCATATCCCTTTCCCAAAATCCAGCCCACTGTAACTCCTGTACGGGAGAGCCACTTAAATTTCTACCTTGTGGTAATTCTCTGTGCCTAGTTTCAATGCAGACAAGGACCAGCTAATTTGCTCTTTCTGTGAACAACCCATGCACTTTGCTACCCTGCCATAAAGGAGTTAAGCTCCTTTACAAAGAAGACAACTGAAACATTGAGAACTATGACTCAAAACACATGCCAGCTGCAGGGATCTGAACTATGTGGGAGAAGGCCTCTGCTGGAGGATGGGTATTGTGGGACAAGCTGCCAGAGAGGGGGCTGTGTGGAGATGGCAGAAACACCAGAGAAGTTGACAGCCAAGGCAAGCAGCAAGTCAGAGAAAGATTGCAGTATGACCTGAGAAAACCCTAGAGACAGAGTTTTTAGGGGGAAGTGTTTTCTGCAAAGAGCTGTTTTAGGGGCAAATAGACTATCTCAGTTCTCCATACAGAGACAGTCCTTAACCAGAGGTAGCAGATGTTTGAGACCCCCAGCACTGCTGGTGTGTCTGTTCAGATGATGACTGAGGACCCAGATGAGTTGCAGCACTTCAGCCTAGAGGAGATATTATAGTTATGGCATTTAAGCTTGCTTGGCTTTTTTGTAAGCCTCCTGTAAAGTGATGGTGACAGACATCTGGAAATGAGCTGGGGCAGACATCTTTGGCTCTGCTGCAGCCAGATCAGGATGCATGTCCACAGCCTCAATATGTTGATTGTCCACCCAGGTCAAAAAGGGTAATTACCTTTAGAGGCACTTGCATTCTTTTGCTAACCATGTGCTGATTTGTGAGAAACAGGAATGGCAGATTTTCTTCTCATAGTTTTTCATCTAGAAAAGGGTGGCTCTTCCTGATTTTTCTGTGACTACGGTATTTGAAAAGAAGCTTCATTTCTCTTTATTAAGAAGATAGAAATTCTTGAAAATATTCCTGCTCTTTTTCTAGATCATCCTGGAGTTTTCTGAATGTTCAACATCATTTTTTTATTATATTTTTTTTTTTATTTTATTTTTTAATACAACAGTAGATAGTTATGTGTCACCAAATATTTCAATGCTACTTTCATAAATACCCCTGGCTGCCAGAGGTACAGCTATGCTATCAAGAGTAGTCCTTGCAAAATCCACCTTATCTGACATCTGCTGACCAACCACCACAGGGAAGAGACCAGTGCTGGTGCTGGCTCTGCTGCTTCCCCACCATGGCTTGCTGCCCGGCCATCCTGCTCTTTATGGTGCCCAGCTAAACTAAAATCTGTGTTAAACTACCAGCAGATGTACTCATTTCACTTATGGCCCTCCCTTGCTCACAGGGAGAAGTTGCCATCTAGCTGGAAGGCTCTGAGCCTTTGAAAGAGAAACCCTACATGGATTAGCAAGATGGAAAGACTGCTTCTGGGGAGAGGGATAAGAGCAATATGAATCTGCTGGGAACTCTGACCTCTCTTTTGGTGAGAGGTTGTCTCTGGTTGCTTTTCTCAGCCCAGAAGAAGGTGATGACCTTTCCACATGGTTGTCGTACTGCTTCTATCTCACTCAAGGATGCGCATTGCTACTTTTTTCTTTAAGTGGTGACAGACAGGACAATGAGCTCCTTTCCTCTCCAGCTCTCCAGGCATACTCTGTTACTTTTTGGTTCAGTGTGATGGTTTTACTCGAGTGGGCAGCCGAGCTCCACCACAATCGCTCTCTCGCTCCTCCCCTCCTCAAAGAGGAAGGGGGAGAAAAGACAACACAAAGAGCTCGAGGTTTGAGATGAAAATGATTTAATTAAAGGGAAGGGGAATGGGGAGAAAGAGAAACAACAAGGCCGCGCGGAAGCACAGAGAGAAAGGAAAAAGTTGTTCTCTACTTCCCATCAACGAGCGATGTTCGGCCACGTCCCGGGAAGCAGGGCCTCGAAACGTGTACCGGTTGTTCAGGAGAGACCCTCCCCCATGAAAGGCCCCCTTTTATTGCTGAGTGTGACATTAGGTGTTATGGAATATCCCTTTGGTTGGTTTAGGTCAGCTGCCCTGGTGATGTCCCCTCCCCATCAATTGCCCACCCCCAGCCTGCTGGCTCTTGGGGGCTTGGAGGGAGTTCTGATGTTGTGCCAGCACTATGCAGCAACAGACACAACACTGGAGTGATACCAGTGCTGTTCCAGCTACGAGTGCAGAGCACAGCACAGTGTGGGCTGCTGCAGGGAAAGGTGACTCCATCCCAGACAGACCCAACACATTCAGTGACCACACTGTTCTGTCAAATTGCCCATCCCTACCATTATGGCTTCCCTTTTCTTTTGGAGTGTGTACATTTCCCTCTACAGCCTCCTCCCACTCCGTTCACATCCCTTTCTTCATCATTACTTGGTGCAGAGGCTGTAGTGGGCCCTAGGGTCACTCTGTGTAGCTGGAATTAATCTTGCAGCTGAACTGAGCACTACTGGAGGAAGACAGAGGGCTTAGACAAGCTACACTGCTAAACTTGGGTTGGTAGACAGCCTAGCAGCCTTACAGGGGAATTATATGATTTCTGAAAGTGATTCTTTCAGTTGTGGTGCAGCACTTTCTCCCAGTCAAATTTTTATCTTTCCTCTAGAGTAATCAGAGACAAAACTTGCTTGTTTGGGTAAAATAATAATAATAATAATAATAAAATAAAAATAAAAAAGATGGAAAAAAGAGGCAGAGTAAGACAGATTTTCACTTTTTCACTGAATTATATAACTCCTCCAGAAAGGCTCTAGGAAATCATGATCTATAACGATGAAATAGCAGGAATGGAAACAGTGGCTGTGAACTTATTAATGGGGTGTGAACTCTACTGCTTAGAGTGGTACCCTTTAAATTACAGATTTGGAGAAAATTTACTCTCCTGGAGAGAAGCAAGGGGAGCTCCAAAGTCTTCCTTCTTTTTGTCTACTTACCTCAAGGTATACCTTTGCACATTAATGAAAAAGTGATACTACTCAGAAAGGGCTGCACTGGTTGGTGGCCAAATAAAGGTTCAGGGATATAAAGCTAATAAAATGTGGTTCAGGTATATAAAGATTCTGAAAAATAAATTGTCTTTCTGATCTCTTGTAGATTTACCAACGTAAGACCTTCAACAGATAGAGAGTTTTGTTTTTCAAAAGTATGGTTCTGATGATAGTACTGTGATACTGCTTTTAGGTTTTGGTTTTAATAATCTCTGAAGTACACTGCAGGTACACTGCAAGTCTGGTTCTTCTTTAGGAATGAGGCTGTTTGTGCCTCTTATTAGAAGAATATTGTTGGTTCTAGCCTTATGCGTTAGAATTGTTTACTTAGTTCAGATTTACTGGCATCTGGGCCACTTGTCTCAACTTCTTTTCTTGTCAATGTGGAGTAATACAAATTGCTGGAGGGTGAGTCACCTTGTCCTTCAGTAGATCTCTAAGACAGATCAGATGAATCATTTTTTCTTGGTACCTGTTTCTTCCCCACTGATAATAAAGGGAGTCTTAAGAGGGCAGCTCTGATATATCAATACATGTTGTAGATGTCTAAAGATGAAACCTACCTCCACAGTCTGTGGAAGACTGACTGTACCAGCATGAATTTGTTTCTGGGTGAAATTAAAGCTATAGATATGTAACTTGAAAGCCAAGGTTCGGCCTCCAAGACCAGTCTACATAATCATGTTGCCTATAACCATGACTTTTTCTCTTTATTAGGCTCACAGTGTAACAGTCTTCTTTGAGAAAGTGCTTCCAGCTGCAATTAGGAGGGAAAAAAAAAGAAAGAGTATTGAACCTGATGAATTTCATAAAATATATGGCACTTTTCCAGAAAACAAAAACAAAAACAAAACCACCAGCTCTCATGCCTATTCTATTTAACTGGAAATTTCCTGGCCAGTTCTGACTGGGATATTTTCTACCACGTAGAGCAGTAACGTTAACTATCCTCTGAAACAGTTTATGAGAAATGCCAGCTATGCTAATGGGATCTATGTGTTAATATAGATGAGCTAATGATGTTCTGATTGCATTTTGTGGAAGTATCCAAATTTCTTCATGGATTATATAATGAAATTAGGCATTTAACTTTGGTCCTCTGATTTATATGTGACTTAGATGCCTATCATAACTTTGAATAGCTGAACTTGGAACACTTGTGTGGTACTGAATGTAAAGAAGCATGTTGTGGGCTTAATTATGCAGTAACAGACCATTTAGTAATGCTAATGTACACACACATTCAGAAAGACTAATATGACCCGCAGCTTTCTCCACCATTTATTATTGAACATCTGAGAATGCAGGAGAATGAATGATGGACTAATTAGATACAGCCTTTTTAAAGTGGAAATACAGACTATGTGAACTTAAGGCCAAAATTTTAATCCCTGGACCACTCTTGTTACAATCAACACTGTTTCCTAAACAAAATGTCAAAAGTGTTTGAGATTTTCTAGAAGTCACCATCTTAAGTCTTCCTGCTATCAATCAAGACATCCAGCTTTTAATCTCATTCACCCATTAGCATTTAGTAATTCGAATTCATATATTTTTGCACATTAATATTCATAACACCTGTAAACCCATTCTGCACTCAGACCTTCCATAAAAAATGATAAATATTTGGCTGCTCACATAATCCACTGCTGAATATCTGGGAACTTGGAAGATGACCTTCCATGAGATCTTTTATGTTGGAAGGGACCTCAGGAGGACATCCACTCAAACATCTTGCTCTAAGAACAAGCAGAAAATAATTCAATATTTAGACCAGAGTGCTCAGGACTTTGTTGATCTAGGTCTTTAAGACCTCCATGGCAAAAACTTCACAAATTTCTGGGCACCCTGTCCCAACATTTCACTGTTGCTGTGGACATTCTTGGACAATTTCTTTCCTTGGACTTATTTGGAAGCTTCCCTCTTTTAGTTTGGTATTGTTGTTTTTCACCCATCTGCCGTGAACCTCCATAAGAAGGCTTTATATTCTTGCTAACTTCCCTGCAGATACACACAGGCTGTATTGTCTCCAGGTGGAAAGAGCCCTGGTTCCACAGCCTCTGCTCACAGAGCAAATGCTGTCATCCCCAGTCATCCTGATGGCCTCCCTTCACTGTGAACTAAAACTGGAAGCAGTATTCCAGATTTGGTCTAATGAGCACCAGATAAGGACATATAATAACTTTTCTTCATCAGTTGTATGTATTTTTATTAATAAAGCCCAGTATGCCAGCATGCACTACTGACTCATGTTTAGACACAAGCATACATTGGTATTGCACCAAACTATTCTACTGCACCTCAAGAATCTGCAGACAAACATTGTTTTTAAACCAGAGGTAGCATCTTTGTGTAGATGATCTTGCACAAAAGATTTGCTTGTGGCAAAATGTTTCGAACCTATCTGGTTGTCTGAAATTGATTTTCTAAGTAGAGGGCTACTGTCCAACCCACATGGTTGAGAAGCCCAGTAAATCAAATGGAGATGGTTTAGGGAATTTGCTGGTGTTACTGTGAGCAAATCTATTGTACAGCATTTGTGCCAAAAGTGCATGTTTATAAGATGACTGCCTGATAATCCCCCCCCCCCCCCCTGGTGTGTTTTTGTTTTTTTTTTGTGTGTGTGTGTGTGTCTGAAAGATAAAATATACCCATTAAAACCTTCCTAAATCAGATAGTTTTCCACACAGCAGTCCCTTCCAGGAAACTGTCTGAGAGACCCTGTTTAAAATAAACCCAGACAATACTGAAGGAGCTCTAATTGCTTTAGCTGCAACACAATGTTTCTTCCTCAGCGTTTCTTTGCTGCCACTCTTGGGGTCCAGATGACTGGGTTTGGAGCCAGCCTGGTGTCGCTTCACTCTGCCATGCTCCTGCTTCCAGGGGGACAATACAGAGGCAGTCACAATGGCTCAATGCAGATATTAGCTGGGCTTTGTGCCATTCTTCCTAGTATTTCTCCCCAGGCAGGTAATAAAAGTGTTTCCTTTTCACGGATTTATTTATTACTTATTTTAGTTCTATACATACGTGAACTCACATATAGATAGCAAAGCTGCCCATTCTGTTGCTTGCTCTATAGCTCCCAACAAGATTAGCTGTCTCCTTTTTCAACTCCAGCCATAGGCTAAAGATCTTTATAACTTTTTCACATCTCCTTGGTCTTCAACTAACCATAGACCTGTCTTCTGCAAAAGACTTTGACTTTTTCAGTTATTTTATTCCCCAGACTTCTATTGAATGTTCACAAAGGAGGAGACAAAGGGTCTGTTTTATAACTAGATGTTGTATATGGTCCCATATATGCAGTGTTTTCTTTGCATTTACTATTTGTTTACACTCACTGTGCTCCAACCTTATACCCTTCATGCATTTCCTCCAGTCCTACATTTCCATTTCATTCTTGGACTCAGTATTTATGTCCCGTTTGTTTTTCAGATTTATAATCCTTAGCCTGTGGCCACAAAACTGTCCATTACTCCAGTGATCCTTTCTGTCTATGCTTTAAGTGCTGTGCCACAGCTTGTAAACTCTGGTAAGTGTAATCCAATATGAAGTGCTTTCCAGACACTTGGTATCTTCTTGGCTCATGATGTTTGCCACACTGTATTCAGCTCCATCTGTTGCTGGAGGATTCTGACTTCCTCGAACAGGACCTCTTTTTTTTTTTTTTTTTTTTTTTTTTTTTTTTTCCTCTGATGTCATTTTGTTTTCATAGTCTGTCTCAAAGGTCCACCTCAGAGGACTGGTTTATATTCTGCAAACTTCATTCTTCATTAGGTAACTTTCCTTATGCTGTTAATTGTAACTGCTTTCTTTAGGGTTAATCCTGGATCTTCCAGTAGTTTCTCTGTTTTGTCGTAGATTCACCCCAGATTAATATCTCAGATTTTATGTCTATCTATCTTTTCACTGGCATCTTGTGTTTTAGGTCTAGTGTGAAAGACTATTTAGAATTTCTCCAGTGGTCACATTTCCAGACTTTCTGCTATAGCAGGTCTTTTATTATTTTTCTTTTCAAGGCTGTTATTTATATTTATTTATATTATTTATATTTATATTTGTTTTTATTTTAAATTTACCCTTCTTGTTTTGAAAACACTAGTGGCAAGGTTTAAGGTAGAAGTCTAATGTTTTTTTAGTCATCACCATGACATGAGTGTAATTTCCATCTTTGAACAGTAATGGTAAAAGGTGGCTCTTTTGAGAGCCATTCAAGTAGCAGCTCCAGACATAGATGAATCTGCTTCCTCTTTTCTTCATGGTTATTAATTCTGCCTTTTTTTTTTTCTTCCCCTTTTTTTTTTTTTTGTTGATTAATACCAAAATGCAAGACAAACCCATTGCTAGATGGCATGCCATTTCATTGAAGTCCATTATGACTTAAGGCATCTTTGAATAGCACTGCATGTACAAAAGGTGGTATCAACTTTGAACATCTTCCATGTTAGACAAATGAAGAAAGTGGAGTTATTATGGGACAATGTGTGTCTATTTGCTTGTTAGAGCTCATCTGATAGGAACACTGGTAGTCTGTTTTATTCTTCTGAGCAGAAATAGGAGGAAATGGGCAATATTGTTCTGGTGTGCTCTATCCTCCATAAAGGTATCTCTCAAGAGGGGAGGCATGAATTTAGACAAATGGCCTAGGGAGGCCATAGTATCATGATATGCTAGGTGACATCTAGCATGGATATAAATACAGGAGTAAGAGAAGCAAGATTTGAGCAGAGTCCAAACTCTCTTTATCTCCAGGGTCCTCTGATACAGGGGGTTAGCAGGGATAGATGGCCTAAGGATCTAGTCTTTCTTGTCTGTACAGGAGAGGTAACTTAGCAAAACTGTGGGCAAATTAGATATGATTTCCCTTGCCTTTTGTACTCGTCTTCATGCATGTTTCCAACCAATAAGGGTTGTTTCAGTGTTTATATCACTTGCACAAGCTGTCAGTAACCCTCACTGATAATTTCCTTTCATGGGGAGACTTACAACCCATGATCGCTACAAACACATGTTAATTCCTCTTGCTGCATGGATATTGATGAGGTGGGACAAACATATGAAGAGTGATTAGAAAATGTAAGTTGAAAACTTGTGCTTATTATTTTTTAGCTGGTCTATAACCAAAGCTTGTGCAAGATACAGTAATGCTTAAGAAACTCCTCACTCCTCCTCTCACCGTCTAAGAGAAGATGAATGAATAAGAAAACTAATCCAACAAAACCTGCAGCTTTGTAGCTATGGCTTAACAAAACAAAACAAAACAAAAATGTGAAATATGTATGGTTGGAAGTCAAAACACACATTAGCATCAAAGGCAGGGAAAATGTAGTAGAACTTTACACAAGCTTTTCTTGTCATTCTAGTGACATCCTTTTCAGATTAACAGCAAGACTTTTCTACTAAAGCAGAAGGTAAAAAGTTAATACTCAGTTGCAGATCTTGAGGTTCAAACATTTGCTACAATCTGCATCCCCCTTGGACTTTCTAAATTATTTTCATTGAGTGATTAAATCAGGAGATATCTATCTTGTTTCTGTCTATGCCTTCAGATTTTGACACTACTTGATTAAAAATAAAGTATGCAAATGTCAAAACATTTCACAACAGCATTGTCTCTAGTTATTTTTTACTAGAAAAAAAAAAAAAGAACTCTGTTCATATCTTCTTTATTCAGTTGAAGTGTGATAACTTAAATTTTTCCATATAAAGGCATTTTATTCTAAATAACATAACATGCATTTAATATGTATGGTGCCATCTCAGATGATTAAATATATTTTCAGTATGTCAAAAAAAAACTTTTATTTTTTTTTGAATTACACCTGAAGAAAAATTTCCAAAAATACAAAAATATTGATTTTTTCACTCTTGAAGCACAAGTAATTTTTAAATCTTTGGGATTTTCCCCAAGAAATTTCATGTGCTAAGCTGATGCTCTGATTTCTTGCAAAAGCATCTGTCTTATAAATGTGCTGCCTATGTTAATTTATGCAACATTTGACTAAATAGATTCCATCAATGAAGCAGAGGAAAATATTTACCTCTTTTGCTCCAGCACATTTTTGTTTTTCAAAGAACTCTCACAGGCTTAGGGTTTATAATTATTCAAATGAATATTGGCACAGGTAATCCTCAGCCAGGTTGGGGCCTAATTGTAGTAGATGCTGCACAAACATACGGTGTGTGCCAGCCTGTGTCCCAGAGCATTCACAGTTTGAAAACACAAGCTATAACAGGTGGATGACAAACAAGGAGAGAAGGTGAAGTAACTCTTACAGCAAAATGCTGTAGTACAACTAATTAGCTGTGCAACTCAAAGCCCATCAGTGGCAGCAATGAAGAAACGTTTCAACGAAGACATAAAAACCAGTATCTTGTTCAGTTTCTGTTTCCTAATAATACAGACAAAACTGCTGTCAGCAATACTTTACAAAAAATTGTCCATTTTTTGCAATAATGAGGCAGTATGATCTACTTTGCTAAGTAACAAGCATTTGAAAGACTGTTGAGAGTTCATAAAGCTTCTCTAAAGCATGGACTCTAAACTAAAAATGAAATATTAGTTTAATAACACTAGACTAACAATTTAATGTGCTTATAATTTTCAAAGACCCTAAGCAGTAAGCATCAAAAGCTGATATTAAATTCTGTTTTCTTATTTTAAAATTGCTTTACATTTCCCAATGGGGACTTTAAAGGTTTGCTGTTGCATTCCATCTAAAAGAAATCATGGGTGATAGCACACATAAAACCCATAAAAGTTAGCACAATCAGGGACATTAAATCTGCCAATATCTTGTTTTCTCTCAATTTGCTGTTAGATTTCCTAAGACTTATTGAGTTAGTGTCTCCAGTAACTTCCTGCCACCTGAAAAACCTTATCTTAATTGTGGAATTTTTGAGGTTTAAGGGTTTTGGTTTTATTTTTTAATATAGTTCAGGCAATTCAGGTTAATTATAAAGCACATCAAAAAATTTTAAGGACTTTCTTCTAATGATTTATGACATCTTTTGACAAGTCACTTGCAATAGGTACCTGGAGATATTTATTATTTCAACATCTAACTTGAACTGTGGGTTCAACCTCCTGGATGGATAGGACTTTCATTCATGTTATCATACTTGGAAGATTTTATACACAGAGAATATCAGTCTTCTTTTCAAACTTTGTTGGTTACAAAAGTTTCCAAAAGTTCTTCTAATTGTTCTCCTAGTAGTTACATCAATAATAGATTCACAGCTTGGAGTTTTCATATTATACATAATTACTTATAATATGTACAATGTGGTGACATATACTTATTTGAATTTTTACAAACAACAACAACAACAACAAAAAAAAACTCCACTTGTCTTCACTTCATGTTTTTATTTAATCTTTCTGTTCACTTTAGCCAAATAAAATAAAATAATCTAACTTTTACTCCAATATACCTATTTTCCTGGCATTCTTTTGACAGGCAGTTTTTTAACATGAATTTCTACTTCCTGATTTGCTTTCTAGAATGTTTATAGGCACTAAGGCATTAAAAGTGTCTCCAATAATTAAAATATACATAAATATTTTGTAGATAGTATTCAAGTATTATGGAAGAATACCTTTTAGAAATGAACAAGTCTTTGCTATTTATTTATTTATTTATTTGTCACAAGCTCTGCATCCCTAGAGATACAGAGATAATCAGTGCTAGACAAGCTGTAGGATGAATCACTTACTATGTCTCTTGCTCCTAGATCTTTCATCACAAGTTTAATAGCCTCTCATACTTTCTCTCATACTCTCAATATTTTCTTCCTGAGAGTCTATATTTATCCCTTCATAAATCTTATGCCTTGTTAAAATCCATCCCCTTATCCCAAACCCTGTGATTAAAGTATACTGCTAAACTTTCCGCAAAGTTGGACTGAGCTCATAAAATCTATTCTAAATTACAGTGGACTTAAGCACAGATGGAGAAAGGCACATCTGTGGTAAATCATTAGTTGCAAAGGCACAATAGACTATGTAGGATTTGGACTAACCAAAAAGCTGGGTGTGGAATGGATTTTTTTGGTTTAGTTAATTGGGAAATTGATTAGGTTACTGAGAAATTGATTAGGTTACTGCAGAAACTTTGGGGGATTTCAACAAAGCTCTCCAGTCCACCCAAATAACAATGTTTCACTTTGAAACTAAATGAAAGACATAAACTCTTTTAATTTACTTAAATATAGCTCATTACTTTTTTTCCCACCAAAGGTTAAGCTACTCTAAAATCAAAATGAAAATTGTAGGAAATATATTAGAAAGGCATTAAATTGTTAATTTAAAATAAGACAACATGAAAAAAAAAATCTATGATTCTTAAATTGCCCATCTTTTTAATCTTCCTGTCCATTGCAGGGGGGTTGGAACTAGGTGATCTTTAAGGTCCCTTCCAACCCAAGCCACTCTATACTTCTATTAATTGCCCATAATTTTTTGCTGAATTTGATTGCCATTTTCTTGTGGTGTTACTTTTCCCAAAGTTCCACTTTAATTTCATGTGTATTTAAATTTCCTGTTTGCTGAAAATGAAAGCCAACTCCAATTAACCTCAGCCAATTCTTTGGTTAGGAACTGTTCAAGTTAGCTACTAGGTAGCAGTGAGGTCAGAAATGCACCTTAATTATTGTTTCACTCCAGGACAGAGTGAACAGTCTTCTTGTGGGAGGACACAGCTTTCTTGTGGGCCACAAGAAAATATCTCCAACTGATGGTTCATGGCTCTGAAACTTCTGGATTGTGCTGCCTCTGTTCTTTCTTTGCAAACAAGTGTGGAGGTTAGTTGGGCTTTTGAACTGCTGTCGTGCAAAGAGAGAATGTTAGTTGTGCTTCTCCTTTTATTCTGCTGCTTGCTTGGTGGTACAGATCCAGCGTGAAGAGAGAGATTGGAGTTGTCTCTTTGGGGTGATGGATAAAGACAGGTGGATAGAAATATCAGAGGATCTGATGAGTTGACGATTAGTCAGAAAGGAGGCCATTATTCCAGCAAATAAATCTTTGTCTTCTCTGGGGTTTCTGAAAGACAAGTTTTCTGAGAGCAATGAGGAGATTTTACAGGTGTTAGTAGGAGTCCTTAGAAGTGCAGGGGCTTAGGTGAAAGCCACAACTTTTGGGAAAATTGCAAGCCCTTATTAGTGATTAAGGTAGTGGCTCATCAGATGCAGGAAAGTTCTTGCTAATGGATGAGAGATACTGGGCAGGATGCTAGGTAATACAACTATGCGCCCTGATCGATATTGAAAGTAAAAGCAAGCAGCTTGTATCTGACATGGGAGACTTCATGGAGACAAAACTAAAAATCTGGGTGTTCAGAGAACTGAAGAAAAACAAATCTATATAAAGTCATATTTGCAAAGAGGAGCTGTGTGGAAGTCTAGGATACTAGCAAAAGCCAGTGAGCTATCACTGCTGTTAGTTATCCTCTTGTCCTTATAAGTGGCTACTTGGTGCTTTGTGAAAAGCATTGGTGTGGAAAAGGAAATCCCAAAATATTCACGGTGCTCTGACTGACTGTTTCAGGGTGGAAAGCTAGATCAGCAAGCAATATGTTGACAATTTAAATGTGGAAAGGCAGATTTTGGGTTGTAGAAAATATCAAGAAATCCAACAAATAAATGGAGATGGTTTTGCTGCTGGAAGACTGACAAGATTGTGGCAGTGGCATTCAAATCACATACACCACAAGGATGCCCCAGGTCTTCAAGACCTACTCAGACTGAACTGCTCATTCTAAAAATACAGTTTGTGTTGCTAATTCAGGTATGAATTCATCAAGGCTCTTCAGTACACGCTTAAATAAATAATTTTTAAACACAGATTTGTACTTACAGCATATGTTTTGCAGTCTTTGTTACTTGAGAAGCTTAGTCCTTTTCCTGATCAGCCAGCTGGTAAGTTATCCCTTCACTGAATGTAAGTTGCTTAAAAGTAAGATTTTGAAATATTACATAATAAAAATTAGAATGTCTCTGTAGTGGTTTTTATTTATGTATTCATTTTTTGGTCTCTTAAGCAAATGAATTACCGGTCTATATGGTTCAATAGCTTATTACATTGGATTGATATATTTCATTGTGCTTTTGTTCTCATTTGGTAGATTGGCCTGTGAAAAATTTTGTTTTGAGATTTTCAAATTACACTAAATCAGCATCTACTTTGCCTGTTTGTGTTTGTGATCAGCAAGTAAAAAAGGAATAACTGTATATTTACAGAGGGGTATCCTGCTAAGAATCCTTGAAATGTCAATGAAGATCTTTATATTGGCTTGAAACTAGTGATCTGCTGTTTCTGAAGAGGAATGTGAACGTGAAATGTCTTTTGAAACATACAAACTGCATTGCTACCTGTCTCCACACAGAGCGGGGCAATAGGAATGGGACAGAAAAGAAAATAAATCCTGCAGATATTTCATCAGCATAAAATCATCCTTCTCTAGAAGCAAGAATTTCATGAAACACACAGGTGGGTCTAGACACTTCTGTCTCTGAAGTATTGTATTGGAGTGCTATTGCTGAGAAACCCTAGCTTCTGGGAAGAAAATGCTTAGCTGAAATTGATGTATGGTTCTTCATATGGTTGAAGAGAACATAGAAAAAATATATATATAAAATCTATATAAATTCTGTGAATCACAGAATCACATGATGGTTGAGGTGGGAAGAGACCTCAGGAGGTCATCTTGTCCAACCACCCTGTTCAAGAGGGACCACCTAGATAAGGCTGCCCAGAACCATGTCCAGACAGCTTTTGAAGATCTTCAAGGAGGCACACTCAACAGTCTTTCTGGGCAACCTATTCCAGTGCTCAGAAGCACAACTCTCTGCAGCCTTCTTCAGAAATGTTAAACTTTTGATAAGATGCTTCTCTGTATTCAATTTCTTATTTGTTTTCAAATCTGAGTTCATATTTTGACTTTTTAGCTGTACATAACCTCCTTCTGGAATGGAATTACAGAGATCTGTTCTTATACAGTACCTGTAAGTGTTAATCATTTTAATATGTCAAGTCAGTGGCATAAGGATAGCTTTCCTATAACCAGATCAGTGCAAGGGCTGAAAGGCACCATCTAGGAGGTCTTGCTCTCAGTAGTAAAATCAACCTTCTCTCTGCTTGCTGAACCATTTTTTAGATACACACCAAATAATTTCCCATACAGAGAAGTTTATCATTAAACACTATTTCCATTATTATGTTGTTGCAGCCCTTTACCATCCATTGAGCTAGGCACTCAATAGATGGTGACAAATACCTCTGTGTAGTTTGCACTCTGAGCTGGCAATACAGCAAGGAGATGGGGAAGCAGAGGCACAAGAAGCTAAGATGATATTCTAGAGAGATTAGAACACTTCCAAAAACACAAGAGAGAAAAGATATATAAAGGAAACACAGATTAAAGCAGATTGTACAAGTCTTGTGTCAGGGCTGAACTGTTTGCATTGTGCCACCTCCCCTCTCTCCAGAATATCTGTGATAACTGAGAACAGGGAACTTGCCAAGACATGGAAAGGAGATAGGAAAAAATATGTCACAAGGGAAAAATCTGATACCAATGGCAACAAGGCTTTTTCAGGCACAGATTTTCCCTGTGTTTTGGGGACTTTCTTTGCCAAACAGGATTCCTGATTTCTTGAAACCTAATTCAGCACCCTGTGTGTTGCATTGAACTTACAGAAACACATAGTAGCAATAATTCTGAAGTGTTTAAAAGTGCCCTACTCTACAACACAGCTCAAGCTCAGTTCTTTTTGGGTTTTCTGCATCTTCTTGATAGCTGTGCTTGTGTTTAATGGTATTCCCATTTGTAACTACAGATTAAACAAGAAAGTTTATCAGAGAAAGGACTGTTTTATCACAGGCAATTAGGAAATGAATAGAGGTTACCTTGAGATAACTCAGACAATGAACCTCTTTTAAAAGTTAAGTAATTCTTATTCACTATGATCATATATCCTATGATGCTGTCCTCCTCTCTCAAAATATTCTCTGCTGAGGAGGAAAATATGCTAGTAATTATCTGTTTTTCTTCCCTCATGTGCTGCTAATTTGGGCCACATTAAAAAAAAATGCACAGGATAATATAATTAATAACAAGGAATAACTTAAGAGCTGATGTGATAAATAATAAATAATTACAATGATAGATAATTCCATTAAGGCAATCAAACAGTTTATGATGCCACCATAACTCAGAGCCAGCATTGATTTCAGGTAACTATCATAGTACAAAACTACAAACTTACACAGCAGACAGGTTCTTAATGATGATGGTTTGGCATTGAGGAGGAGCAAGATGGAGATGGGAGGAAGACCAGAGCATGTGCTTGAATATGAGAAACCTCGCTCAATGTTGTGGTACATTACACTGAAACTGTTCATTTAATTATCAGTTCATGTAGTGTAAGTGTGGTAAGAATAGACAGCCTCCATTCATTTAACTGCTTCCCATCTCTTTTCATCTGACTGTTACACATCTCCACAGCTTATTGCCTGGGCCTTTGCTCCCACATTCCCTTCTAACTCCTCTGAGTCATGATTAGATTTTCTACCCTTTAGCTGCAACTTGTTGGCAGATGGCTTTGGCTGAATTTAGACAGGCACAGATGCCTTCATGCTTACTGTCTTTGCAAACAGAAAAAAAAAAAAAAAAGAAAAAAAAAAAAAGAGAGAGAGAGAGAGAAATAACCACGATCAAACTCCACGTTCATTTTCTTCACCCTGTGTGTTATCTATGCCTACATGTGCAGTTTACCTGCCCAGAAAAAGAATGGGTAATGGCAAAGAGACATATTGTTATTGTATTTGTAATTAATAACAATAGGCATATTATATTCTTTTCAGAAAAGACTAGGAGATAGCAGATCATTTACAAGTCTCATTTGGTACAGAACATATTTAGAAATTGAGCTAGAGCTAGTAATCCTTCCCATGAGTCTATTGCATATCTGATAATCTTCTGTAGACAAGCTATTGCTCTTCCTTTCTTCTTTAGTGCTTTTCTAGAATTCTACTCTCCTTAACTCCTAAAATTTAGCTAAATGAATAAAAGTCTCATCCATTATTAGAGTTGAGATAAAGTTACAGAAGAAAATGAGCAGTTCCACAGCCTCATTTTTGCAGAAAAATAAAATAATAATTTTAAAAATCACAAAATAGTTACACATATTTCTTTGCTGAATGCTGTTCCAAATTGTGTCACAATTAAAATAGATCTAACTCTAAAATCATAGTTTCAACACAATCTTTAGTGTTCTGCAGAGAGATAGACAACAGGCTTAAAATTTAATAAATCACTTACTGAAAGTCTTTCATAGACAGGGGAAGAGAAAATACAATTCAAACCCAAATCTTGAGGTATTAAATGTGTATGAAGTCTTCCTGGTTAACCTCCTGAGTGATTTCCATACATGAAGGTCTTCAGGACGTTAAGTCTTTTATTTCCCAGTTAGGACCTACAAGATCTATTGTAAAACTTGACTCTGCTATTCTCTTATTTGTGATATTCCTGCACTGCTCTAATCCAGTTTAATGCAGTTAAAAACCCTGTGTTTCAATGCATGCATCTTGTATTGGTTTTTCCATGTGGGAAGCCATGTGGGAGCAGTGCTTGAAGCAGCCACCGCAGGCTTAGTTTGGGAAGGACAGCATCCCGTGGGAGGGACCCCATGTGGAGCAGGTGCAGAGAGTGACCATGCAGGAGTGGTGGAGATGAAGCAACCAGGACTGACCACAGCCCCCATTCCCATGCTGAGTCTGTTTTCCCTGTGACAATAATTGTTGAGTGATCTCCCTGTCCTTATCTCAACCCATGAGCCCTTTTCCATCATATTTCTCACACCACTGCACCACTTCTTTTGAGGAGGGGGGGTGAGAGAGTGGTTTTGGTGGAGTTCAGCTGGCCAGCAAGGTAAAACCACCACACATCTAAACTAAGGACAAAAAGACTTAAAGGTTGGCCATATTGCTATTCCATCTCCTCCTCCTCCTCCCCCTCCTCCCTGATAATTCAGCTATCTTTAAGAAGCAATTAAAGAGTACTCTTGCCAAGTAAACTCCAGAAGCATCAGAAGTGAAAAGCCTCTAGGCTCTAGAAGAACCTGCTGTACCCATTATTTAAACTTTTACTAGTAATTCATAATAAAATAAACAAACATCTTGTGTTTCTGTACCCACATAAGAGCTAAAATTGAAATAGGTAGATAGTGCAACATAGATCACTAGAGGCAAAAAAGGCTTACAAACCAATTTATTCTGCTGGTTCATGTTTAATTTGTATTTGAATAAGGTTCATTTCACCTCAGCATTAATGTCTAAATCTAATTTTAGTGAGAGCTGGATAGTTTAGGAACCTGTTATTTCTGCTGAGAATTTGAGACAGAATGTGAAAAATTATAGAAAGATTACTTTTATGATAGAGTTTGCTCCTGGTTTAATAAGACTAAGTGGAGATCAACAATACGCAGTTTCTGAAACCTGGGGGTGCAATCAAAATTGCATGTACCCTGTGGAAATGGGATTGATATGCTGCCTATCCACTAGATGCCACTCCAAGAGACTTAGCACGGAAAATGGTATAGCTTTTGTATGAGGAGCAATCTAATAAAGAAGTGTTAGTTAGCAATGCACAAAATATATATAAACATGCAGCAGCTGAGAAAGATAGGTCATACGATGCAGATGATACGCATGTGAAAGGTAGCACTTGTACATTTTTAACAGTATGACTACTCTGAAATGTTTAAGTCATTTTGGGACTTTGTCGTGTTGCTTGTGACAATAGTGTCTGTTGTCCAAGTGAAACCAATAGTTTTAGGGAGGCATATGTGAATTTCATTGAGTAGCTGGCATTCTTTCTCTGTTCATGGAGAAAGGTTTGCTGTTTCATTCATTAGTGTCATAATAAGGTCATATTTGGAAGGTGAGGGCTTTAGTTGTGACTGAGTGAAGTAGGACTTTATTCCCACTATGGAATCCACCATCAAACTGTTAATGCAAAGAGAAAACGAAGATTGGAATAAACAGCAACAGCAACAACAACAGCAAAACAACCTGAAAAGTTTGTGTATTGACCAAGTGCATTTTTGGCATGTAAAGCAGAGCTTTCGTGTCTAAGCATGTGGAAGAAGTGGTTGTAGAACTGTGATTCAGAAGACAATATCTGCATTTCACTTTTTTTGTTTGTTTGTAGATGCACTAGACACGACTGCCTAGCTGTGAGAGATTTTTAATATAAGCTCAAGCTGGATGTTTGACATGTCTGAGACTACAGAATACTCAGTGCTCCTATTTCTGGTGGAGCCTGTATGCCTGTACTGCTACATGTATTCCCAAAGACTGCAAGTTCATTTTCTTCAAAAGATCCGACTGTTTTAAAGGCATTGGGGCTGCCTGCAGGATCAACACCTGTAAGATGTATGATGAGCCACCTCCACGGTTTGTGTGGCAATAGGCAATTGCATTATTTGATCCTTCTCTATGGCAAACAGGAAAACTTGAGATGTGTCCTCCAGGCAGATTAATGGTTACATGTGATAGACTGCTGCATCACCTGGGGTTTCAGTGTGAAGTAAGAGACAACTCATCTTCATTTTACCTTGACACTCTAAACAACATTCATGTTTAGAAAGTGGCACTGCTAGGAGGTATTTCTGTACTCTACTGTAAGCATGTGATTCCCCAGCCAGTGAATCAAAACTACCAAGTTTATTCTCTGCTTGTCCAGTTGCACAGCTTTACAACATCTCCCAGGCCTAAGTTACTTTTTATTTATTCTCCTATTACTTTGGCTCGGAAAGCTATTGCAGCTTTTCACATGACAAAAATTTTGACGGCCACTGGCTGGCAGACAAGAACCATTTTGCCTGTGGTGGGCAAACATGCATATTTTATGAATTTTTTTTTGAAGTCTTTAGATTATAATTACTTATGAAGATGTGCTGCTCACAGAAGTATCCTCCTGGAAGAAGGAGCAGGTACAGACATGGTAAGGGAGAGAATGTACAAAAAAAGCCTACTTAAATACTAGTAGTTCAGTAGTTCAGTCTGACCAGCAGGGATAAGGAGTAGCTTTAGTACATTTATGGACTTCCACCAAGATTAAACTGATGGGACAACAGTAGCTGACCTTTTGCCGCTTGGTGTCATACCAAATGCCTGCACAATAATAGAACCAAGAGACAGCTTAGACTTTTTTTGCTGACATTTCCCCAGTGGGATTATTTATCTAATTATTTTCTATGCATTTGCTGCTTTTTAAAGTTTCCTAGTTGACACAGAAAAAATTAAGCAACAATCCACATCAGATGCCTGAAATGCACTTTTATGAACTGGCTTGTTCTTCAAGTTGTGCAGAATACTGCTTGTGAATGTAAACACACAAACTATCTTTACAGCATAATATTTTATGTTCCTACATGCAATAAACGTATACGATAAACATTTTTTCCCCAATTAAACTTTTATTTAATGCAAGAAAAAAATAATTTTCTCTTTACAAGGGTCAGCATTTTGGCAACAATTTGGCCTTTATTTAAATGTTTTGCAGGGAGAAGCAGGCATGTAAAATGCTAATGCACAAATGTTATTGGTAGGAGCAATATTGCTATTGCTTTTTTTTTTCTTTTTTTTTTTTTTTTTTTTTTTTTCTCTCTCTCTCCCCCCTAGAAAATTTAAGCTCACTTGGTGCTTATGCTTTCTATCCCTATCATTTTGATTATTAACGAAATTCTCAAGCTCTATGTTGGAAAGGAAGAAAATGTTGTCATTAGACATGGTGCGGGGGCCCTGGGACTTCCTGAGGAGGAATAAACTTACTTTTCAGGGTGATTTACCTTGTATAGTCAATCTATGCTCCCCTGTAGGATACATAACCTCACTACTATTACCTCAACTTCCTTTGCCTGCTTTGTAATTAATTTTCCATTACACTTTTAAAATTAAATATATTATTATAAATACTAGCACAGAACATTATTGTGGAAACTCATGGAAGCTCAGTGGCAGACCTATAACCAAACCAAAAGAAATCCAAAACTTTCTTACAGACTAAAATTAATATATTTGCTTCTATGTCATTATTAAATTTTACCTGTGTTCCTAATTATGCAAAATAAAGGCAGAATTCAGGAAATACCATGGAAAGAACATATTCTTGTAAGTGGATGCTGAGTTAATGAAAATAGACCACTCACATCTGCTCAGGGCCACCATCAGTCCAATACCCCCAGCTTCTCTGGTCCCAGTTTTTAAGGGGATGGAATGAAATGTTCTGGGAAAATATATATATATATATATATTCCCAGAGGGGTACAGAAATCACTATGAAAATTTACCCCATTTTCTCTTTGTCACTAAATAAAATCAATTGGTAAGGATTTTTACAAAGTAAAAGTTTTCATGTTGCCATTTGCCACTCTGCAACTTTTTAGAACAACCTGAGTTGTGAAGTAAAATAAAAAAAAAAAAAAACAACCCCCCAAAAAAGAAATAAGAGCCCTGCAAACCCAAAGGAATTGATGCAAATCTTTATTTTGCCACTCAGTGACATTTTTAACCATTGAAAAAGTTCTGAAAACTGGAAAGGTAGTAAAAGTGAGAAAGCAAAAAAGGAAAGCTAATAAACAACCCCCCTAGATACCATTCATTTTATTGCAGTTGGACACAAAAGGGAAGTAAGGGAATACTGTCAGCATTTTTGTGAACTGTATCCCATTTTTTTCAACCAGATGTAACTGAATCTCACAAGATAAAGTACCTCACAAGGTACTTTAGATTAAAAATAAATTATAATTGGAGTGGAAAATTACTAAAACCGCAAGAATGCAGAAAAGCATTTAAAGTTTTAAACAGCATTGGGCAATGTCCTATTTGTATTCCTGTGGAGATAGCCATTTGTGAAGTTAAAATAAAGAGTATGTTTGAATGTTATCCTGAAATCTCCAAAACGAACCCATCATATTGTGGCCATTTTTACCCAACTTTTTTATTAGGTCATCAATAACTGGAACTTTAAATGGGCTTAAGTGCCTGAGATGCCCATTTTGCATAGCATTTCAATACTAGGTACTAATGAAAATGCTTAGGAGCACTGCAAGTATCAGACTGTCCTCACATAGTGAAGTGATATGTTTGATGCAATCAGAAAGTTTAAGAAATTTTTAGACCTCCTTACATCAATATCAGCATTATTGCCAAGACTTTTTTTTTTTTTTTTTTTTTTCCCAATAATTTAATCATTAATATGTGATTTAACTTCTTTGGAGGAGCACTCCAAATGAGCTAAAGATATCATTCAAATTGAAAAAAAAAATAGCCTCCCCCCCAGAACAAACAAACAAACAAACAAACATAACCACCCATAAATTAGGAAATGTTGAACTTAACTCAATCTACCTGATCTTAATTTAGCCCTGCACTCTGAAGATATAAACATGTTCAAGACTTTCCACAGATGCCCTGCCACATTTAGCAACAGTGATGCTTAAATTGGAAAAGTATTCAAAAAAGCCATTTTCTCCCAGTCCTCAACATTCTCTTTCTCCTCAAATCTAAGGTACCAATTACTATCTTTATACAGCTGTACAGACAGAATTACTCTTTTCCTTCCAGGCTTCTCAATGGCTTTCATCCCTCTATTACCCCAGTAATTAATGTATCTAGGAATGTATTAAAAATTAACTTGCTCATTTTCTCAATTCTGTTGTGGTATTATCTCACTTTTTATGTCTGGGGATCTGTGACAATGGATATAAAACCTATTCACCTCATTTGGGTATCTAATATCTAACTTGACAGGACATAATAACCCAAAGCCACAGTTTTTGCATTTAAAGCACAGTCCCAGCTGACATACACATCTGTGCGCTTCAGAAAATCAGGCACCAGGAGCCCAAGATAATAATCTTCTCCAGATAATAATCTTCTTAAGTTTATGTGACTTTAAGGCAGTGCAGGGAGCTACTTCTCCAGGGCAGGACACTGTTGATGAGCGAGGAGACTGTCCTGTCTCCACGAGCTGTCTGCTGCCTAATTCCTGCTTACCTCCCAGTTTCGACATAAGTAAAGGCAGGGACTGCGGCCAGCACTCTCCTTCACTGCTGAGGCCACCCTCATCCAATGTGCCACGCAGTAAACCGGGCAGGGAAGGCGCAGTGTGCAGTCAGGCAAGTACAATGGGATATCAGCCCACAGACCTGGGCAGAAGGGGAGTTCCTACCACAACTCCAGCACACCCCATCACAGTTCAGAGGTGGTAAAAGTCCTTTTTGGATGCTTTTGTGATGCATCATTGCATCACAATGAAAGCATCAAACATGATCCTTTTGTGGAATTTTCAGCTGTAACAATCTAAGATGTCTCTGCTACACGTGAAGTAGGATTTTTCTAATTATAAGAAGTCACATTCAGCTATCATCATATCACATTCACATATTATTTTTTTTTTTTTCAGAAATTAAAAGAGGTAAATCTAGCACAAAAGCTACCTCCTTGCTATGTATTAAGCACAAACTCCAATGTAAATATTTTTGGAGGGAAGATCATCAGCATTCTTTATGCTGGGCATAAATAATATATATAAATAATATATTTTCTTGTAGCCCTCCCACTTATTTTTTTTTTTTTTTTTGGAAAGAACTAAAATATTCAGCTGTAACTGTAAATCTCTCTGTGTGTACATGTGTATATATATGAGTGTGTGAAAAATTATTTTGAAATAGATGCCCACGCTAGAAAATTTCAGCCCAAACATTTCAAGTATTGTAAAGTTATCAGCAAAAGAAAAATTCTTACACAGAAACTGTGAAACACCCTTCTAAAAATGCAATTTTTCTTGTCTGCTTATTGTGGTTCCTGTGCTACAGAGCTAATGTCATCTTTTAATGCTGAGGTTAAATAAAACCCTGATAAGAATGAGTGCAATAATTTAAACTCTGATTCAAGCAGTTTATCCTGGCATATTTCTTGTTAATTAAGCTGTGAAAATGGTTGATTTTTCAGTGTGAAATGTGAAGGGAAGTAGGTTGATGAAAGTGTAATTGCTGCAACATGAATACCTGAAAAAAAAATATGTAGTTTTGTTTGACATGTAATAATCCTTTTGATGTCAACGGAAATTTTCATTTGCTGGTACTTATAAAACATCAAAATATTAATAGTAATACCACTTCAAATACAGAAGTGCTTAGATGCCTTCAAGAAGGAAATAAGTGCTGTTTAGTAATAGTTAATAAGGTTAATGAAATTACCATGTGGTTTTATTTTATTTTATTTTATTTTATTTTATTTTATTTTATTTTATTTTA
>NC_048894.1:105597424-105616753 GCF_011077185.1 Oxyura jamaicensis
TATTTTATTTTATTTTATTTTATTTTATTTTATTTTATTTTATTTTAAGCCAGTTTGAGTCGTGTTAACAACTAATAAATGTTTTCAGAAGTTAACTGCTAATCTGTGGGATTTAGGAACATTTCCAGGCTATCAAGAGCATGAACATGTCCCACCACTTTCCACTGCCTTGTTGGGCAGAGACCTGGTAATACACCACTGCACAGGCTGGTGTACCGTGTTTTCCCCTGGAAGAAAATGCAGGCAGGTGCACCGTAAGGAGAGTGCACCATGCACTGGCCATACTCCTGAGCTAAATGCATGGGGACAGACCCTGGCACATGTGGGGTGTATCTCGACACTGTTTCCTGTAGCTGAGGACCATCCTTGCTATAGGCATTATCAGTGTTCCCTGGAGGTGGGACTAGAAACCAGATATTCCTGGCATGTGCATTTGTCTTAACATAAAAATGATTGAATTATTGTATGTCAAGCTCCATTAGGAATAACTGAGAGTGTTTTCACCTTGAAAAATCTTGTAACCTGTTAGGTAAGATGCTTCTGAAAAGCCAACAACACGTGTGCTCAGATGTATCATGAAGAGACATATCCTGTCCTGGAGGAGTGCCCAGCCCTCTGGCTTCTTCAAGTGAATAGAAGCAGTGCACCACCAGTGAATCTGCCTTGTGATCCCTTTCAAATTATTTCCTAAGTGTTAATTAGATATGATGATAATTTGTGAATAATTTGAGAGGAACTGAAACACAATTTTCAACCAATTTTTTATTCTCAAATTAAGTCAATCCATCTCTACTTATTATCATGCTTTCTTCTACTAAAGCTAGTACCTTATATATAGCTCATAATGTAACAGAACAGCCCAATCAATACTTGACGTATGAGTGTTCATTCCTTCTCCTTCTGGGAGATCTTCCCTATTTCTGTTTCACACCTTGGGTCTTTCACACCTTTTATCATTTTGTGCCTTTGGTCTTTTTATATTCTTTTGCTTCCCTTCATTCCTCTGCTTCATCAGTTGCTTCTATCTAGAAATATCCAGCCCCTGATCCCCCCGTCCTTCCCCCCCCCCCCCCAAAAAAAAAAGAAAGAAAAAAAGAGAGATTAAAAAAAAAATATGCCTCAGGTATTCTACTGTGTGAGCTCTAATGGCTTTATGTTCTTCATCCCATGAAACCTGCAGTATTTGCTGGTCAGATTATTCTCTGGGTTAGTTATAACTGTAGTTATGCATTTCTGCTTTTGTCTTGTGGAACAAATTGATACATCTGTCTGGACAAGTCTTTTCCAACATCAACAGTAACAAGGTGATGACAAGTTCAGTGCCTTTTTGGGATTTTCTCCAGTTCCTTGAGTCTCTTCAGCTGTCAGTTTCCAAGTTCTCCTCAGATGGAGCAATGCCTTCTTGTTCATTACAGATTTCTCCCTAGGAAGGGCTTCCTCTCATGTTTTTGACACTCTTTTGAGACTACAAGTGGAAATGCAATGCTAAGTGACTAAATGATTTGCTTCACATCAAGTTGCAAATATTTAAAAGACTTATTTATTGACACAAAACAATGCAAACTTTGAAAGATAAGAAGCCCGTTGTCAGACTATAAAAACAGGCAGTGGAATCTGAATGTGTTAGGTTTTTTTTTTTTTTTTTTTTTTTTTTTTTTTCTGTAATATTCTTTTAAAAATACACTTTAGTGAATTAAAAATGAGGCATGTTTTCATTCAGAATGCAGAGTAAGCCACGTTGTAGTGTGTGCATCACGCAGCCCAGCTATTAGTGACAAAACCAGGTTTGTAAGGCATGAATAGTTGATGGCACTGGGAAAACAACTAATGAAGAATGGGAGAGGTTTCTAGAAGCACTGTGACAAGATTTATCCAACATTTATAAGCTAACTCTTTTTAATTTCCTTTTATTATTATTATTTAATTGCACATCCCATGGGTTTGGCTCTTGTTACTGCACTGCTTTTCAAGAATACTATTCCTCCTGACATTGCACTATTTACTCTCTAAAAATAAACTGCAACTGGAAGACTTCAAAGTGGTGTTCAGTCATCACTCAGCTACACCTCAAAGCACTCTGCTGTTGCAGGGACATATTCCACAACCATTATCACGTTTTATGATACGGGACATGGGATGCAGACTGGTTAACTACTCCTTCACAGACATCTCATAAAGGATCATGAAGGACATTCTACATGTATTTACAAAAGATAGAGCAACTTTAGGACCTATATGTCTAGCTGCTGTGAAACTGGGTGATCATGTGAAGGATAATGGCTACAGCTACAACTACGATTATAACTATGACTATGAAAGTGCCTCCTTAGAATTTTTTCTAGATGTCCAAACCTCATCGTGGAAACAAACGTGGTCTAGCTGAGGCTCTCTAAATAAATGTGTGAATGTTTCCAATAACCCAGAAGCAAGGCTGTGGCAGGCCTGGCTCCAGCCATCAGCCAATGAAGGCACCTGGCTAGGACAGCAGAGTAAAATTGGAAAAGCAAAATGTTATTGCTCTGCTGCCTAGTTGGCTGGAAAGAGCTAGAAAGCTGGTGTTTCTGTGTTTGCTGTCTGCTCACAGGGTAGTCCCTGGCTTGGCAGAAGATGTTCGGACACAGTTATTACTTGAGGGTAGAAAGCAGCTTCTGGAAACTGACACCACAGTCCTTCTATCCACCAAATGACATTGGAGGCTACAGAGATGTCTCTTAGGCACTTACTGCCTGGCTTTCCACCCCGGCCTTTGGTCTAATGTAGCAATATCCTGTTGAACTGCTAAGTGCTGCTGGACCTGCCTGAGTGACCCTTATTAAAAATACGTTTCAGGTTTTCAACATCATTTAGCTCTTTTCATTCATTGGTTCTCTTTTTATCTCTCATGCCTATTTACCTCAGTGTTTGGCCTCTTGCCAAGGTCTTTCCTCCTCTGTTGTGTGCATTTCTGTGCTCAACACAACTCAGCCAGCTCCAGACACTGCTCCAGACATTGGAATATGCATAAATCAATAATAAGTATCACTGTAGTCTTTCAGCACATTTTTAAATCCAGCCCAGCACCAACATTTGTTTGTTCTCAGGAAGTTCTCTGACAGCCATTTTCATTACTGGAGACATTTTTTAAATGGACGAGGCAAATTATTCAACTTCCATGAGACCCAAAGTCCCTGTTTGGAGACATTATTTCCACAAGCATATGCTAGTGTGCATATATGTACATAAAAGTCAGTAGGCTAAAATACATAGTACCAAAAATATGTAAGATTTTCTAAAATAGTCATAGTGCTGATAAACAATATTGCAGAATGTTTTCTCTTCTTTATATTTACACACCATATATTTTAAATTAAAACCTACCTTTAAAAATTTGTATTTATGCACAGTTTGTTGTTGTTGTTGTTTGTTTTTTTGTTTGTTTGTTTTTGTTAAATACATGACAACATACTTGAGTAGCCTGAGTAGCCTCGCAGATCCATAGTAGCTGCAGAATAAATATCCATTTCAAAGTGAGAGGATGAATTGATGGGTACTTCTTCATAAGTCTGGAAGATCTGAAGTGCAATTTCAGAACCTTTGTGAGCCTCATGTAGTGCTGCCTGTGTTTTTGTTTGCTTGTTCCAGCTTGGCTTAAGGGATTTACTGTGGCCTATCTGCTTCAACAATTCACTCCTATCCTAGAATTTCTAATATCTTGTGTTAAAGCTCTGTCTCCTGACAATGCTCATGACAGCCTGTTGCCTCATCCAGAAATCATGAAAATTGATGACCCAAATAGAAAAGTGAACGAAAAAAAGAATGTGGGTTTTCCTTGGTGGATTTTCCATAGTGATTATTAAGAATGTGAATATTTTCATTCTTCCACAAAGCCTGCCAGCTGGTTTGGCTCTCAAGCTGCCAGAGCCTTTTTTAATATTTAGTTTTGTTTTTCAGAAGCTTTGTCAGAAGCATTCAGTTCGCCAAATGGTATTCTAGCTGGTTCTGGTTACCTCTCCAGAGAGCAACTCTGTGAATTTTGGGGAAGAAAAAATAGAAAACCATATTTTCCACTTTTTGAACCTATTTGGACAAAGAAAGCTCATTGCCTTGATAGCCTTTACCAATCAAAGAGATTTAAAGCACTGAAAGAGAAGAATGTACTGATTTACAGCATTTGTCCAAAGATCCAAATAATAATATAGCAAGACAAAGAGTTTCAGATTAAGGCATTAATATCCTTGCTACTGATCCACAGGTATTAGAGCTGTGGCAGGTAGTTCTGTTCTGGTTTATATCTTTATCATTGTATAGAGCCAACTTTTGAAGGTTAATTTGAAATTCTGAGAGAAAGACAGACACACAGAATGGCTGAGGTGGGAAGGAACTTCTGGAGGTCATATGGTCCAACCCCCATGCTCAAGAAGGGTCTTCTAGAGCAGGTTGCGCAGGACCATATCCAGGTAGCTTTTAAGATCTCTGAAGAGGAAGATCCACAATCTCTCTGCACAACCTGTGCCTGTGGGTGCTCTGTCACCCACACAGCACAGAAGTCCTTCCTGATGTTCAGGGAGAACCTCTTGTGTCTCACTTTGTGCCCACTGACTCTTGTCCTGCCACAGAACACCACCAAAAAGAGCCGCGCTCCATTCTCTTTGCAGCTTCCCTTTAGGAATTTGAGTACATTGATAAGATCCTTCCTGAGCCTTCTCTTCTCCAGGCAGAAGATCAAGAGCTCTTCCTTTCCTCAGAGGAGAGATGCTCAAGTCCCTCCATCAGCTTTGTCATCCTTCATTGGACTCTCTTCAGTATGTCGATGTCTCTTTCATACTGGGGAACTGGGGAGCCCAGAATTGGACAGAGTGTGGCCTCACTAGTACTGAGCAGAGGGGAAGGGTCATCTCCCTCTACTTGCTAGCAATTATTTGCCTAATGCAAACCAGAATACTGTAAGCCTTCTCAGCAGTAAGGGCACACTTCTGGCTCATTCTCAACTTGGTGTCCACCAGGACCCCCAGGTCCTCTCCTGCAGAGCTGCTTCCCAGCCTGGAAGCTCCCAGCATGTCCCGGTGCCTGGGGCTGTTCCTCTCCAGCTGCAGGACCTGGCACATCCCTTTGTTGACTGTCATGCAGTTCCTGTGAGCCCATTCCTCCAACCTGTTGAGGTCTGTCTGGATGGCAGCACAACCTTCTGCCTTACTGGCCACTCCTCCCCATTTTGAGTCACCCGCGAACTCACTGAGGGTACACTCTGTCCCATCATCCAGATAATTAATGAAGATGTTGAACAGTACTGGACCCAGCATTGGCTACTGGAGTACACCACTAGTAACTGGTCTCCACCCTCTGGGCTTGGCCACTCAGCCAGTTTTCAGTCCAACTCACTGTCTGCCCAGCCAGACATACACTCCCCAGCCATACATATACTTCATGACCTTCTGGATGAGGATCTTAAAGAAGACAGTATAGAAAGCCTTACTGAAGTCTGATGATTCTGTCTCCTGATCTCAACTTTTGAGCATTTCCTTTTGCTTTCCTATTACTTAATTCTCCCCTCCCTTTTTGTGCTAGCAACAAGCTAATGCAGACATTTTATTTGATAGATGAGAATAGTTATACTCTTTACAATAAGCTGAGCTTTAAACTTGCAGCAAACAAACCTCCTACATTTTCTGCCAATTGCAAGTAAATTAAAATGGGGGTTTCTACTGATTAAAGGTTACAAACAATAAAGCAGAACAAGATTCCCTCTATTTTGCATTTTTATATTACATTCAATTTACTCTGCTCTGCATTTAAAAAGTGTGTATTAATAAAGTGTATTTCTCATGAGCTGCTGGAGGAAGTAGAAAGATGGAAGTATTGTCAACAGGGAAAGGGGCATTTCACCAGTTATCAAGTGTGGGAAGTTTGAAATGGAATAAGCACATGAACTCCATGTGTCTTGATAAAACACCTATTGGTGACATTTGTAAAGTCTGACATTTAATCATCAGTGGGTTTAAAAGTTGGAAGTCCTTGATCGTCTATGCTATGATTTCAAGCACTTCACAAATTCTTCTTTTTAGAATTGTATAGAATGTATTTATTTAGAATGATTATACCCTACTACAAGGAGAAGACACATGCTAAATTCTTAAGTTTTGCAGGAATAGAATGCACAGAATGGACTATGACAAATAGGAAAGTATATAGTCTTTCCGTTGCGGAGATTTTGTAAAACTGAAGGGAAATTCAGGAGAGAAACATTTTTTCTTCTGTAAGGGAAGGACATTTTTCCCTGTTAATACTTATACTCAAGAGTTGTAGAGAAAAGTAAGGTGTATATTTTCCCAGCAGATGCCAAAGAACTAAGAGAGAAGGGAAGATGTTCATAAAATGAAAATAAATACAAAACACCATTAAACACAAATATTTTGCCAGGAAGTCTTATTTTTAAGCTGTAAACAGGTGAGGAGAGAGTCTATAGCTCATCTAAATGAAGAAAGCTGGATCCAACCACTACTTGTCTGTCACTTCAGCAAAGAGAATTTTCTATATGTGTTTACATATAAGTATACATGTAGATTTATTTTAAGCATACTGAGAATGCTTAATAATATATAAATCATTTTGAAACCTTATGCAATCTGTTTGTTCTTACATCATTTATATGTGTTAAAACTTGACCAACTTCCCTAAATGGTTATGCAACAAGGAAAATAAAGCCAAAATGCTGCTGATGACCACTATACTCTTATTTTGGCTAAGTTTGTTGCAGTTGAGGTAACAACCCCGTTAAAGAAATAACTGAAATAAATAAGACTGGAATAAAAGTGCTTTGGATTCCATGTCTCCCTTCATGGAACTGGAGAACTTTTATTCTGATTTTATAACATCATTTATATGAATGGTGCTGAAAAAGTCATGAGTCTCAATCCAATAAAGACAGAAATGGTGCTGTAAATTCTGTGTTAGACATATAATATAAACAACAATAATTTACAGAAAAGAAAGTAAAGGGAAGGTGTATTGACACTATCGTTCATTTTATTAAACATTATGGAGGTGGCAGAGCAATTTCAATATACTGGAGAAACACAAGTACAGTCCTTTTTTCAAGAGCCTACAACCCAGCAGCCTGACACTACTGAACTGCTACCGTCCTGCTGTGCCCTGGGCAAATCCTGGTAGTTTATGTCCTTGGAGAAGGGGGCAGAAGGGGCTGCAAACACAGGAGCCATAAAAGCCTCCTTTGAACAGACAGGTGAAAGATGAGGAGCAGTTTGAAAGCAGAAAGTGAGGGCAACTCTGGCAGGAGTGGTAAACACTGACAAGCAGCATTGAAAAAACTTGTGGAGAGGTGTGAAGATGAGGCAGAGAGAACATTAAAGTACAAACAATGCAGCAGAGGAATTCAGAGAGAAAGGAGCAAAGCAGAGTGCTTTATATGCACATATATATGTCCTCTAAACTATGTTTTTGGAGAAACCAACTGCATTGTCATACTAAGTTTGCTTATTTAATTAGAAATTATAGGCCAGATAGATTAGCCTTTCTAAAAACACAGCAAAGAAAAAAGGATCATTTTTCCTCATTAAAAGTTATGTCTTTTTATTTTTTTATTTTTTATTATTTTTTTTTTGAGAAGCAGTGGACCTCCTGTGCTTTCATGGCAGGAAATCTATTAATATTGTGCACTTTTTCAGTTGTATTAAAAATATCTTCCTCTTCAATCAAGCTAAAAAATCTGCAAAATAGCTAGCTCCCATTTGGTAAAGACTAGTGCCAGGATGCCAGGAATGAGAGGATAGGGCTGAGAGGAGAGGGGTTATTGGTTTTGCACTGTCCAAGACACTTCCATTGGCACCCAAGATTTGGGCAGCAAAAAGATGCCCAGCATGGCAGGATGAGTTTACATGGTTGTAACTAAAGTACAAGTATGTGTGAAAGCAGGAAACACACACAAGTGTAGGATAAGGGATAGGAGAGGGAGGCTGGCGTGGGGAGGATGACGGTGTTTGTAACAACCTTGCTTGAAGGACTTGGGATATGAGAATATCATATGAGGGTATGCAAAAAGAGGATATGCAGATCTACAGATATGGGGATTTCCAGAAAGCAGCAAAAGATTTATGACTGAAGGGTTTGCATGGACTCTAAGCACTGTGACCTTCGGGTAAGGAGTCAGGAACTAATAAGCTGAGTGAATCCACCTAAGACCAAGAGAGACTTGGAGCTGCCACTCCATGCAGTGACCAAGTGGAAGTGGTGATTAAGGAAAATTAACCTGGTAAGAAAAAAAGACAAAGAGAGAAGGTACAGGTTTCTTGGGCAGACAGACTGGGATGAGCATCTTGGGTGGTTTCTGGATCCCAACTAGTCTTGAGCTAAAATAGCTGCAAGGACTAGAGGAATCTGGGTGTAAACAGGGACACAGCTCTAAATACCTGGGAGAAGCTGTGGTCAAAAGGGGAATCACAAGTGGAGATACATATATATTTCTCTTTTAGATTTATTAATTTAACTGCCCAGTCTTGCTCTTGACACTTCCATGCTTTATTGCAGCTTGACATAGTAATGCATTTTTTTCCTGTGAATTAGAATGATGCCATAAGCAGCATTAACTTAGATTCTTAACAGCTCTGCTGAAGTAATGTTTCCAACTTTGAAAATAATCCTCTAGCAAATGTATTACGAGATTTAAATATTTTTGAATTTTGTATCTGTGTTGATAATGGTCACTACTATTTTGACTGTAGAGATATATCAGGAGAAACTCTTGTGGCTCGAAAAAATGGGACTAAAGCCCTGAACATGATTAGATGGTTAGCTTGTTAAGATATGTACAAGCACAGTTATACTTATTTGGCAGTATTAGCCCCAGATTTAATTCTGAAGGATGAACTCATGGTCTCTGTGGTTCTGTGCCCATGCAGTACTAGAATTACTTTATGATTCTGCTCTTCCTTTATTTTTAAATCAGATTTTTAAATTATTATTATTATTTTTAATCCAAAAATTAGTCAATTTAAGCAAGATTTCTCAAGCTTATGATACACAGCAGGGATGATGCAAGCACAAATACAGGCTGGGCAGAGAATGGACTGAGAGCAGCCATGAGGAGAAGGACCTGGGGGTGCTGGTTGATGAGAATCTCAACATTAGCCAGCACTGTGTTCTTGCGGCCCAGAAAGCCAGCCATATGCTGGGCTGCATCAAAAGAAGCATGGCCAGCAGGTTGAGGGATGTGATTCTCCACCTCTACTCTGTTATCATGAGACCCCAGTTGGAGCACAGTGTTCAGCTCTGGGGCCCCCAGCACAAGAAGGACATGGAGCTGTTGGAGTGAGTCCAGAGTAGGGACGAGGATGATCCGAGGGCTGGAGCACCTCTCCTATGAGAACAGGCTGAGAGTTGAGGTTGTTCAGCCTGGAGAAGTGAAGGCTCTGAGGAGACCTTATAGCAGCCTTCCAGTATCTAAAGAGGCCTACAGGAAAGCTGGGGAGGGACTCTTTGTCAGGGAGTGTAGGACAAAGAGTAATGGCTTTAAACTGAAAAAGGATAGGTTTAGATTAGATATAAGGAAGAAATTCTTCACTCAGAGGGTGGTGAGGCAGTGGTACAGGCTGTCCAGAGAATCTGTGGATGCCCCATCCCTGGAGGTGTTCAAAGCCAGGCTGGATGGGGCATTGGGCAACCTGGTCTGGTGGGAGGTATCCCTGCCTTTGACGGGGGGGTGGAACTAGGTGAGCCTTAAGGCCCCCTCCAATCCAAACCATTCTATGTCTGTATGATAAACCCACAAAATCTCCACTTTTAAACCCCCTAAATCCCAGTAATGGTCACAGATATGGCTTTTCTGGGTACTGTTTTTTGAGAGTTTTCTTCAAAGAGTATCTCTGCCATGCTCGGTATCCCAAAGGATTGAACTGGGCAAAACATCCTGGTATATCTTTAACGAAGAAAACCAAGAAATGTTGCATAAGTCTAACTTTTATATATATGTGTGTATGTGTATGAAGTACAAAGGAGGAACATCGCATCTCTTTTATTCTTATTACTTTCCAGAAGCAAGAGCCAAGCCCTCTAGTGGTCCCAGTGAGCGCAGCCCGAATCACCAACAGCGCAGCTGATTAAACACAGCAGAAGTCTGGGAAAAGCAGGCAAACTAACTAACTTTGTATCTGATTGCAGCTACAGATGGGGAGGGAAAGGATTTCCAGAGGACCCTTCTCCTTCAACAGCTGCCATATCCTCATCTCGCAATTACAGCTCTTCCTCTGTCCCATCTCTCCATTTTTGGCACTTCCCACCAAAACAAGCTAGGGTGTAACGGCAGAGCTTTTCCCATCCAAGCTGCACCCCAGCCTGTGGCTGGGGCATTAGTGGTCATCACTGAGCTCTAACTTTCACAAAGGAGATCCCTTGGGAAGCTGAGAAAGCAAAAGGAAAAGGATAAGTGAAAAGAAGCTGCTGCTTAACCCAAAGTGGGGCCAGATGGGTTTTCCCACCTTCTTTAATTTCAGGAGGAATTCTGTAAATTTTGGTAAATCAATACATTCCTTTTTTATACTTTTTTTTTTTTTTTCTAATTAACAGCATTTACAACCTTGCCCTCATAGCTTTTTGTAAGTATTTAAAGGCGTGAATTTGGCTCTAAAAATATTCATTGAAAGACTGGTGCAAAACATGTGCAAACATCCATTTGCAGAAATAAGGGTAGCATAACTCTTGTGATGGGCTCAAAAAGCCACTGTAAGCCAGGGAGTCTTGAAGAGAAAGACAACAATGTGATTCAGATGATCAGACCTACAACATGGCTAGCAAATTCTGAATATAAATATATCTGTATATTAATAGAAAAACTCTCCTGAGCAAGCTGCAGCCCAGTATTTTTAAATAAAACACTCATTGAATAATTTTAAATAACAGGGATCAGGGAAAAATGCTTAAAAAATAATAAAAAAATAAAAAGCCTTAAAAAGGAAAAAGAATTTGGCTCCTCTGACTGGAGATATGATAGGGCAGAAGGAAAGCTGTAGTTTAAAAGGGTATCACCAGTGTGCTGTGATATTCTGTAGAAAAATGAACAGATCTGTCATTCTCATAACAAAGCTCAAGGCATTGTTTGCTGAAGTAAGATAACCAGTGACCTGTCTTATTTCTCCTTTTTTCTGCTTTTGCATGACAGATAAAATCCTGTCAGTGTAACTTATCTTCAGGTTTTCCTGCCTACTTATTTATTTATTTATTTATTTTTATTGAGTCCAGAGCTATCGTTTACTTGTAGCTGCCTAGAGTCTGGATTTTCTGTGCTTATATCTGAAATATTTTTCAGATCTGAAATATTTTTCAGATTTTTCTGTTTTTTGTTTTATTTTTTTTCCCATTTCATGTACTATAATCTAATTAATGTATTCAAAATACCTTAACAGTTTCTATTATTAATACAGCTAAATTAATGTATAAGGTCTACCTACACAGATTTTTTTCTTTCATTTAAAAAAAAAATACAAAGAGGCAATTTGCAGAGGAGGAGGGAATATATACATAAGTATATCTACTTAGATGGAACGTGCTATGTTAGAATTATATTAGAAATTAAGCAATGCAACAAATAAAACCACAGCCCTTTAAAAAGTTGTGTTTCCTGTTTACTCAATGCTAACAAAAAATATTAAGAAAACATTTTGCATAAAGAGTTTCTTTATACTTGGATGGTGTATGTGTGTATGTGTGTGTGTATATCTATATATATATATGGGGGGGGGTTATAGTTTTGTTTTATTTCAGTTCCTCAGATGAGGACACAAAACTAACTTGGATACTTTCCAAGTCTGCAAACAATAGTTTTGGAATTAATTTCACTACACGTATGTTCTGTTTAACTATTATTTAATTAAAAAATCCCTCTGTACATTTGTCAGTAGTGGTTCATGTCATTGAATTTACCTCTTTCCTTCTCTTAAAAGACTGAACAAAGAGAAACTGTGAATATGTGAAGCAGATGGTCTGAAAATAGATAAACAGTTTAATCTAAGAGTAATTTGTGACTTCTTTAAGACCTAACTTTTATTTGTTTCAATGTCAATGAATTCATCTGACAGCAACACACATATAAAACCATCAGCCACAATGAAGTAAAATAATATATTCCAGTGCAACTACTATGTTGTGTCATGTCTGCTAGTCCTGAAAGGTCTATGTGAGAGCAGCAGCAATGACCCATGAGTCAGAAACAGAATTGGTACTGGGCAGGGGTCAGTAATGGCTAAAGGAAAAAAGAAGGTACCTGAGCATCCTGATCTGCCACTGCCTTTCACTGTAACTTTGAAAACGTCATCTGATGGTAACAGATTAGTTTCATACGGGTGGATTTCTTGCCTTTTTGTCTTTTCAGAATTGTAAATCCAAAAAGGATATGTGAAAAACTCTTGGCTCATCCTGAGGGTACCTACACATCCACCTAAGAGGCATAGACTTGGCCATCCTGCCCAGATCCACAACTCTCCACGCAGGAAGGCTTGTCCATCAGACACTCCTCCCACCCGTGGGGGTGAGAGAATGAGATCAGATGAGCTATGCATCGCAATTACTCTACTGGAAATAATTTCTTAGAACCAGAAGTCATGGATCTCAGGACACTACCCTGCAATGGTATGATCCCTCTCAGCGGTGTAATACAACCTCCTGAGTCAGGAGAAGCCTTGGGACCCAGATGTTCTGCCCAGCAAATGCTTAATTTTGCCAACAAGACGTTGTATAATGCATTAGTGACGGTAACTACTTTTCTTCAACCAAAGAAAATTTAAAAAGTATTTTATGGCATGGTAATTAGGGCAGACTTTGGGTATTGAAGGAGATTAGGGTGCCAGGTCTCTAAGGCAAAGAAAAATGCAAAATTTGATCACCTTTGTTACAGCTGAATGCCCTCCCATGTGGCCAGCTGGCAAAGATGCTACATTTAATTGCTTGGTAGTATATGAGCAGGCACCCATCTCTCTATAAAAATTATTTGTGAAAACTACTCTGATACAGTGTCTTCCTCCAGATGGGTTGGATACCTAAATGTATACATGGTGCTGCATGTATACCTGTCAGCTTGATCCATGCAAACTGGTAGGACTACACAACACAAACTGGTGCATGCAGTGGTGCTTGCTTTGGTACTGTGTAGTGCAGCAAAGCTGTGAAGGACTTATTGATGTTGTGCTCTGCGACCATAGTGTTTCCAAATTCAGGCTCAATCTGGTACTCTGATCCTCTGAAATCCTTATATGTTTGATTGCCACGAGATTTTGGCACAAGCAGCTCTGCAGGGTTCCACCTGGGCTCCTGGCTGGGGTGCAGAGACCCACTAGGCAGAAGGGTGTTTGAAAGTCAGAAAATTTTTCAGATATTTCTTCTAAGAAATAATTAACATCATTAAACTTAAAGTTAAAACAGGTGCACAAATCACTATGGCTTGCCACTCATGTCCAAGCAAACATTTTTTTTTTTTTTTTTTGAGTAAAGAGATATAATTAAACAAATACATACAGAGGTGCTATGTAATTGTTTTCATGGCCTATGCTGTTATTCACTGTCATGTCATATAGGCACAATAGAAGAAAATTAAATAAAAGTGAAATCAATGTTAGTTCATTTTTATTGCATGAAAAGAAAATGAAATTTAGAGGAAGTGGGTGTCTTAAAAAAGGAGGAGGAATATAAAAATCTGTGTGTCTGCCTATGAACCAGATTGATCATTTTTGAATTAGATTTATTCCATGCCATTCTGCTGGAGAGATGGAGAAAGAGATTAGATTACTTAATTGTGCTTTAATGTAGATATTTCAGAAGACATATTAGGGACTTTCAATAGATGGTAATGAGCGAAGATGGAAAAAGGATGCTAATATTGACTTACCTACATTCTTCACCAGCATATACCAGTGATATTCAAAAGGTGGTGCCCTAATTATATCAGGGGCAGTCTTTCCTGGACATTATTGAGATGTGAAGAATCCTCAATAGTAGATAAATTAGGTAATATGAAAGGGGTTCTGTGTTGCTGATTAGGGATAGTGTGGGAAGAAAAGGAGTTGTGGGATACCTGATGGTATCTCAAGGGCTACTTCTAAGGGTGTTATTATACTTAAAAAAAAATGAAGAGAATTACCCAATGTGACCAGAATAAGTTAAGAGTTAAATGTATTTATATATACATATATTACTGTTGCCCTTTCATCAATGAAATAGGCATTTTACAAAATGGAAATCTTATCTTACCTGTTAACAGAAATCTCTGTAACCTCCATCCCAAAGAAGCTACAGTATAAGGAAGAATCTCCTTTAAATGGCATTTAGAAAACTTTTTATTTTTTTATTTTTATT
Organism: Oxyura jamaicensis; assembly: GCF_011077185.1. Classification (NCBI taxonomy): domain Eukaryota; kingdom Metazoa; phylum Chordata; class Aves; order Anseriformes; family Anatidae; genus Oxyura; species Oxyura jamaicensis. The sequence continues at coordinate 105,611,756 of NC_048894.1, forward strand.
TTATTATTATTATTTTATTTTTTTTTCAGGAGTGGCTAAATCTTCCTCTAACAAACTTCTGTAATTCTTATAGCAAAGTGTTAGTGAATTTTTAATAGGTAACATTTCAGTACTGATAAATGTGATTTCACAAGCTTCCATTTCCTTGTCTGAATCACTGCAAAAAGATACTGCTTTTACTTATGCTGGAAATTCCAGTGTGATTCTGTGAAATTAAAATCTTGGCCACTAAATCAGCAACCAATCTAAGCATCTCAGTCTGAGAAAGAGATCTCCTGGGCAGAAAGGATTCTTTCTTTTCCTCCCTCCTTTCTTCCTTTACCTTATCCCCTTCATTCTTTCTGTCCTAAAACAAGACACCATTTCTTTGCCCTAGTAGGCAGAAGGAAGAAATATAGGTCTGACCTTGCAACCTTCCCCTCCCTCCCACTTTGGAGTGTGGCTGCAACATCTGACACTATAGATGTCAGATGTACATCACATCTCCCTGCCAGCCTTGAGCAAGTTTTTTTCTCTCCTGATCCACTGCTGAAGGAACACAGGCTGATGCACAGCAAGCTTGGGCACAGGTTCCAAAGGATGGAAAAATTCCATCTCAAGGCAAGAAAAAGGACTATAAATAATTGTTGCTGCTGATCTAATATCAAATGGCAATGTTCCATTTGTTATTTTTACATCTATGTAATGACTTCATGGAGGGATGGAGAATGGCAGGAGAAAATGAATAATCTATCAAATAGTCTGAGCAGTAAAGCATACAAGGTGCTTGCTTCACCATTTATTTCATCACTTGTTTTAACTCCACATACTTTGTGCAAATAGGGGAGGCATAATGGGAACCGGCCAACAGGAGAACTTGGCATTTACTAATTTATTCTTTAATGCTTAATTTCAGTTGACATGACTTAATTTCATTGACTTTGGTGGGGCTACTCTGTGCCAAAAGTTAAGCACATCTGTAGGACTGTAATTTTGTTCAGAATATTAATCCAGCAGCCTCCTTGAAATCTCAAACCTTTCACTAGAGAATATAATTTGTGAAAAATAACTTTATAGAGTTTTAGAAAGAAAAATTTCTGGACAAAGAAATAAAGTGAAATTAGCCTTTCTCATTTACTACTTAGTTTTTGTGTACAGTCCCTAATACAGCAGATTCCATCCTTGGAAAGCACTGTATAATTAGCTTTTTTCCTCAATTAGGAGATTGTAAGGTTGCCAAATAAAACATATTTTGAATGTATCTTTTATCACATGGATCAAAGATCACATATATCTGTGCCTATAATGAGGAGCTCATGTGCTAATGTTCTGTAGTGGTCCAAACTTTACAACTGCAAAAACCTTTGATGTATCACTAATTGGTTTTAGCACCATAGATTAGGTGCTGAAATCAGTAGGCAAGAAATTGTGAGTAGTAGGTGGAGAAGGGATAATTCAGATTCTCACCATATGCTTTGAGAAATGTAAATCATTACAGCATAAGTAGAAAAAGAAGGCAAAACTTGTTGCTTTTTATTTTTAAGAGTCTCATAGAGTATCTGTATGATCCAAAAATATGGTCTAAACTAAATCATTAAAAATCTCTATTTCACAGTTTTTATTTTTGTAAAAACAACACCCATCTCACATGCAATGTGCTGTGCATTCTAACACCTAATGTGTGGTGAAGAATGTAGTAACAAGGGAAATATATCTGCATAACAAGTGAAAAGTGCCAAACCTTTAATTCATTTGAGACACTATATCACAAAATAGCAAACTCCAACTATAGACTTCATCTACACCACACAGAAAAAGGAAAGGGAGGCAAATGATGTAACATGATATAATGGTGGTATATGTTGTGTCTTTGACAGCTTTTTGGTTACTTGGATTTATCATTCCAACAGTAATGGAAATCATTGCCAGTATTGCATAAGGATTACAAGGCAGACTGGTAAGAGACTAAGAGACCTTTGTTCTGTGATGGAGGCTTTAGGGCTGGTCTGCACAGATGAAGCTACAGACACATGCTCCAGCAGACATAACTGTTGGCCTTAAAATATGTTCAAATATTCAGTTTTTTTTTTTTTTTTTCTTCTTCATGAAAATTGAGTGATTTCAGTCAATCTACAAAAGCATGTACACACACACCCCTACAAGTGTGCCTTGTTCTTTTTACCCATTTATTCCAAAACCTCAAAGTTTTGTGCTTGCATCAAAGGTATCTTAAGGAGTTATCTCAATTCTCTTTAATTTTAAAGAAAAAAAAAAACAGCCTTAAGAAAAAGACATTTCTATAAACTTTCCATTCCATTGCCTTGATGACTTTGTTTAAACTAATAAAAAATGCTGAATGTTTATTTTAACTTTGCAAGTTAATCTCCCTTCTTTTCAAGGTTTGCTTTTATTCCTTGTGTGAACATGTGGAAATTGAGGCATATGGGGGTTTAATCATTATTTATTTTTTTTTGTTCATTTGTTTTATTTATAATTCTGATTTATTTATTATTTATTTATTTATTTATTTATTTTGCACACTGGTAGCAATCCAAGAACCACTCATTGTGGCATACTGACTTAAAGTATGTCAGGACTCCTACCACTCTCACCAAGGATATCCTCTCTATTGGAATTAGAAGATGAAAGTGGTTGCAGATCTACATTAAGCCAAGGCGATGACCTCTTTATATCGCTAGACCATGAGTGTAAATGAGAATTAGGTTCACGATTCACAATTGACAATCCTGCTCAGAAGTGTCACTCAGGGCTTCCTGCTTAGTTCTTAATAGAAATCACTATTTTAAATTTTACTTTAAAGGAACAAAAGTAACACAAAATGCATATTATTGCAGTAGTTTTCCCTTGAAAGGTAACCACAGGGGGTCCTTCTTTGATGGAAGGGTGAAAGCTGAAGGCAACAGTGATATCTGTCCTATTGGCCTTGGTTCAAATGCTCCGTACTGACTTTGATGGTGTCCTGAAAGTGCTGGTTCCTTTGTTGCTTCTCCCCTTTGGCGTAGTTCACTAATTTTAATGTAAGACCTTCATACATTTTTCACATACATTCTTCCCAGCTGATCATCTTACTTTTATCTTAGTAATGGAGCACCGCACTCTTACATCAAACAAATCTTCACTGAAGCCAGTTTTCATCGTCATTGCTCTCCTCACATTTACTCATTTAAAAACAAATCTTCATTGAAATCCGTTTTTAATAATTGCTACTCTCCTTGCATTTACACAATTAAAAATAATGCCTTCTCCTCTTCTTCCACCCCCCACAATGCCACTTTCTTTAAATGCACACTTATCAGAAAAAAAATAAATAAAATTGCTTCTGAGACAAGATCACCACTTGTGGAACAATACAGGTAATTTCTGCACACAGTGATGGTGGCAGCAGCTTACAGATCACTTATCCTTTGCTATTGAGCTTTTTATAATACCCTACTATATGAACAAGACATCAGACCACTAATCATGTTTATAGTGCATTGTTGTATCACAAAGGGAATGGTGGGAGGTGATGGAAAACAGCTATTTTTTATTTTTTTTTTCACACAAGGATTTTATGTATTCCTATGTTACAGGTATCTTTTAAAAAAATTAATGCAATATAAACAATGGAGGCTTAAACATAGAGTAGAATAATCATGGTGGCCAGTGGATAAATGCAGTGTGGAAGAAAGAAATTGTTTCTATTGGAAGAAGAATGGATTTTATTTCCCCTGAAGAGTTTTACATCTACTCCAGGCTGATCCTTTCAGTATTGCTCTGTCAGTATTACAGCAATGGTGCCTGAACAGAGCTTGGCACTGAAAGCCTTCCTCTGGCTCACTTCCACCTGGTCGCACTGGTGTGCTGGATACCAATGTGCCAGTGCTGATGTTCATTAACAAGGCAGCATCTTCATGAATAGGCAATTTACAACATACACATATGAGGACATATCCCTTACAGCTTGGGGGTGACACATTGGTAAGCAAGCTTTCTGGACATCTCCTCAACTTGGTTTTCAAGAGGTGTTCTGCTAAGCAGTAATGAATCCATATTCATAGCAGATTTGCTTGATTTTCTGGATCACTTTGAAGTTAATTTTACACCAGGCTGTGAACTGTTGACTCAAAGGCAAATTTTCTCGTTCCCCAGTTGACAAGGATCAGGTAACCATGCAAGGTCCTTTTATTGTTAGGCTGCATCACACAGGGATGACCCTGGAGGTCAAAATACCTTTTTCTTCTCAAGGCTGAAGCAGAGAAATGTGTCTATATTATGGGGCTTTACAGTGAAATTATAGAGATTAAAAGAAGCAAAACTACCATAGAAGACACAACTCTTGTTGAATCTTTGCACATAGCTTATAATTTCTGAGATTTTGTATAAAAAGAGCATTTAAGGTCCTCTGTAAATGTAGTGTTTCCAGTTGAAAATTAATGCCTATACTATATATGTAATTTATTATCTAGGCTAGGAAAATCAGTGGATTCCTCATTCCAATGCTGGTGATTTCAGTTCATAACTTAAAGTTGGGTTATTCACACTACTTATCTCAGTTTGTGTCAAATATGTAATCCAGCAAAGAGCACTGAAAACTGGAGCTCAGATTCCTGATCTGGTCCTTAGGAGCTGTATGGGCTCCCAAGAGACTGATATAAGAAGCTCTGCTGGAAGGTGCTTTAAACCAACTATGGCTATTCAAACATCACTGGAGGAAAATGTTTTGAGAGCTTTATGCAAAATATCTTTGACAGAAAATTACAATTTCTGGAGAACAAAAATACAGCAAATATTCAGATATTTTATTTAATATTTTGTGTGTGTACAGAGGCAGGCCAATGTGTTTAGAAGGAAAAAGTGTGGTATTGGCAACAACAGCAAAACAAACAATCAAACCAAAGTAACAAAAAAAATGATAATAAATTTTATTACTGATTAGGTCTCAGGAAATGTTTGTGGTAAAGTGTACTTTTCTTCCTTCCTTCCCTCCTTCCTTCCTTCCCTCCTTCCCTCCTTCCC
>NC_048894.1:105621753-105684016 GCF_011077185.1 Oxyura jamaicensis
TAAGGAAGAGTTGACTTTGGTTCTCACAAAATACCAGTGTGATGTAAATTGCCAGTCCACAGCCACTGACTATCGTAGTGATAAAAATTGCACTACTGTGTTTGCAGTTTTAAAAATAAATCTTGTGTGAGCATGGAGGGAGGGAGGGGGAAAGAAGAGACTTCCCAAAATAGGGTGTGCAAAAATTTTCCATTTTCTCATTTTGAGGTGTTGTCAATTATGTGGAAATGTTGGTATCAGAAAGATTTTAACCTTCTCAGCTTGCTCATGATGCTTGTCTCCAGATCAGCTGTGCACACAGATTCATCAAACCCTCAAAGGTTTATGAACACATCCTTGTGTTATAAATCAGAGTAGAACTTGTACTCTGGTAGTTGCTATTATTGAACATCATCACAAGCAAAATGGGAGAAAATTTGCTGAACAGTAAAAAAAAAAAAAAAAAAAAAAAAAAAAAAAAGGCCTTTGACTGCAACTATAAAAGGTCAAAGCCCCTATTACAGTGGGAACAGAAAATAACCCATTTTCTTTGAAAATGGGAAGGTAATGGAAGGTGGCACCCCAGCCACCCATAGCACGCAGAAAATTTTGAGAGACAGTGCACCTAAGTAGACTGTCTTCCTTCAACTGCCAATTGCAGCTCGTTGTTAAGTGTCAGGCTCGGAAATATGTTTTTGGCATCAACCCAGAATGAGCTCACTGAGTAGCATGACTTGCAGGGACACCTCACAAACAGCAGCTCTATGATCCAGAAACCACTTACAACTCAGAAACAGATGGATCAATTAGCTCTTCTGTACCTGCAGTAGATCAAAGACGAAAGAGATGTAGGATACTAAATCTCATTCAACAGCGATGTGCCATTTTAAAGCTGGAAAGCTTTTATCCTATCCGTCCACCTTGGAACCAGTAAGGCTTAGTGGGTAGCAGCAGTATGCCTCTTCAAATAGAAACAAAGCTCAATCACTCAGAACCTGTGAAATGCTGCAACAAGAAGTGGATTTTCAGTGTTTAGATAATGCCAATTTTTGGACCCTACTTAAATTTAAATCCTCTTTAGGTCTGTGCAGTGATGTGCTTTCCTCTTTTCATCTCTGAAGAGCGGTGGAAAAAAATACTTCTACGTATTACAGATTTCTGATCTTGCTATCAGTTATATGTCCTTTTTCTCTCCTAGTGTTTATGTTTCTGAGGTTTACTCAGCAGAAGCTGGAGAACCACCCTCTAAATGGCACATTCTATTGCACAAGATGTAAACTAATTAAAAGAGCCTGTAATTGGTAATGTAAGAAAGCAAGCAATGCACTTAGGGTTATGATCTGTCTTAGAATTCCTAGTAGAGCTTTTTTCTTTGTGTTCAGTTTTATTTATTTATCCCCCCCCCCCCCATTAGTTATTCCATTTATTCAGCAGAAAAAATTAAGGGAAGGAAGAATGGACTGAGTTGACTATGCCTATTCCTGTGGCTGAGACAACTAATGGTCATCTCATCATTAACCTCAATGTTTATTTTGTTTTGTTTTTATTATTATTATTATTCATTGATCTCGAAAGATTGGACAAAGTCCTAAAAAAAAGCAAAAAATTCTTTTATCACAGATAAAATGTAAATTATATTTATAAGCCGTAGGTAGCACAAAAAAAATGTTTATAATAGTTCAAAAAGTTTCAAAAAGCTTTTGAACTGTTAGCATTCCTTGGTTTACCTGGGGATGAAGTAAAAATATAAACCAAATTTTTGGTTTCTGAAAAGCAGAATATCTATTCATTGTTTTTTGTTTGTTTTTGTTTTTAAACTTCATCTCAATCTCAAGTTTCTCTTTTTTTCTTTGCCTCATTTTCCCTTGTGATAATTAGCAGAAGGAAGGGAAAGAAAGGAAAGAAATCCTCCTTTTTTTTTTTTTTTTTTTTTTTTTTTTTCTGAATTCCTGACTAGAGAAAATATAAGAATAAGGAAAAAAAAAAAATCTGTTTAGCAAAACTCATTTTCAGTTTTCAAGTTGTTTCTGAATGGCAAACTTAAACTCAGGTTCTTACTGTCTTGTGTTATGGAGAAGGAGAGTTTTTGTTTCACTTATTTGCAGAGTGTGCATTTTGAATGTGTTATTGAATTTTTATAATAATACATAACTATAGTGAGATACATCACTATAGGTGTAGAAGACTACGTTAGGTGGCTTGAAACAATGCAACATTCTAAAAACATACATTAAATATGAGACAGATGCAAATAAATCAAGTGTAAGAACTGTTACAAATTTTCTGCAAGTAGATAGCCTCTTATTTGCAATAGCATCAAGATGAATAACTCTTTTTGATTTTAAAAACACCTCTAAATGTCTTTGCTTGCCTGGATGAAGCGCTTACACTTCCACTGAAGTCAATGAGATCATGCTAGGGTTGTTTTTGAAGCATCAATAATATTTTATAAATCCAGAAAAGACCAAGGGCATCATTTTTCTGAAAGTCCATTGGTAAGTGCAACAATTGAATTAAAAGATTATTTCTGCTAAAGATCCATAGGATTCAGATTTTGTTTTTAAATCTTGGACCCTATCGTTAGTGGGAGGGTAGGATGCATGAACTCCAATTTTCCTAAATGGACTGAAGAACATTGAAGAGATTTTTATGAAAAAAAAAAATAAATAAATAACGAATCTTCAAAAATTACTATAAGAGGTGCTTGTCTAGGAAAACATGTTGGAAACAGCAATTTTGATGTGCTATTATTACACAGTATTTTCATGAGGTTTAATCAACAAGTGATAACTAGTCTAGAGATGATCTTAGAGTGCCATTATACACACCATAGTCCTCCTATTCCTCCTTCAGTTTATCTAGAGAATTTACTAAGCATGCTGAAAAAATAATAATAATAAATAAATAAATAAATAGATGAAAACACAAAACAACCCTTCTTCTCTCCCTCAGAATACAGTTACAGAGTTACAGAGTTACAGATTCTAAACCAAGCTGGCCTTTAAAAAAAAAAAAAAAAGGAAAAAAAAAAAAAAAGAAAGAAGGAAAGAGGGAAAGAAAAGAAAATTTAAAGTAGGAAAAGAAAATACTTCATCCCAAATTTATTTGCAGCCTAAATGTGCATAGCACATTATTTTCCCCATTTTTGTAAAAATGTTGCATTTGGTAAAAACATGTAGTTCAAATAAATACATATGTATAATAAAAGTATATTTTATAAATTAGAATAAAATATTCTTGGAAATAGAATAAATTGAATAATTATTGTAAAAAATATTTTATGTATATACAATAAAAGTATATAAATATATAAGATAAAAGTGTTACTTTTGGTCAATATATAACATGATTCGTCTGGGCACTTCAATGTAAAAAACTGATATCAACTTCAGCAGAAATTACAGATTTCAGTGTGCTTTACATGTTATGTCCATTAATTCTTTCTCCTTTCCTTTATATTACATATGAAGAACTGAACTTACCTAAATCTTGAATTCTGTATGTGTCCATGGGCAAGATTCTGCTTTGCTGACCTCTCATTATAAAAAGATACTCTTCACAGTGACTTCTCTATGAAGAAGCTCATTGACATGCCATTACCGTGTTGCTCTATGCTGGCTTTCCAGGGAGTCACAAACTTATCGTACCAAGATATTGCAGCATGAAACCTGTCCAGGCTGTTTTTCAGCAGTGTGAGTGAAAATGGGAAATCATTTTTACATCATCAAAATATTCTCAGAAGTAAACAAGGATTCATTATCTACTCAAATGTCCAGCAATGGCCAAGGGAAAGCATTTCACTAGTCAGGGCATTAATCTAGGGATATATTTCTCACTCTATCACAGACATCTCTTGTAACCTGAGGAAAAAAACAAACAAAAAGAAAAAACAAAACAAAACAAAACAAAACAAACAAACAACAATGAAAAAAAAATGCTGTCTCTCTACATCTCAGTTCTGTATCTACCAGTGGTGTATTAGGCATTTCTTGACCTCATGTGGGTTTTGTCAAGATAAATACATTAAGATACTGAGAGTGTCTCCAGTCTACATATTATAATCTGCTAAGAAACTGCAGCTGAGAATGTGACATTAGTAAAAGGATACCATAACAGCCAAATATTTTTTTTTTCCTTTTTTCTTTTCCACATTTAACCTCATTTCAGTAATTAATTTGTTGATTTTCAGAAAAGGAAGATCCATATTTTTTCAAGCTCAACACAGTCTGTAAAAGTGTGCAGAGATAAAAATCAGGCTTTCTAGCAGCTTTTGGAAGATTTGTCATTTCTGAATTGAAGCTGGTGTAACAGTCATTGGAACAAGTCCACAATTAGATCGGTCTCAAGTTACATGATGACTTTTTAATATTCACTCCATAGATGACGGTAATAGATGTACGTGGATCAACAGTGACTTTTAAAACAGCAGAGATTTAGGTGCTAAAAGTGTATCCACCATGGTATCAATGACTGTCCTTAAGTTTTGCATAACACTTTCCTGCTTTCTTGCATGGAAGAAGACAACACTAATAGCATCTGGTATATTCTAAGAGATTGTCTCAGAGCAGAAGTTACCTGGTAGTTTGTCTGTGCAAGAGTGTAGACTGAAAGAGTATATGGTACTGCATGCAAAGACATTAGAAGACTGCACTCCTGAACAGACCTTGCTGAATTTGCTTCTCTGAAACACTGAAGGAAGAAAGATCAGTTAGCCTTCTGTGAAGAGAAAAAAATGACAAAAGGGAAAAACTGAAAGCTGCTACATCCTGTAAAGAAAGCACTACATATGTCATGTAACATTCTTTCTTTCTTGGATGTAAGAAAGAAAAAGGAATACTTTAAGAAATAAATAGTGAGAGTGAACTAGATGCCTCACGCCCAAAATGCTGATGTGCTATTGAATTGTGAAATCTATTGCATTCCTCATTTCAGACCTTATGAATTAAGAAAACAATACTATTTCTTCCTTGTGTAGAAAAAAAAGCTTCAGAGTACTCCAAGAAAATTTCTTATAGCTGGACAATCAAGAAATATTGCCTGTATAACGGGAGTATTTAAAATCGGCCAGGATGTCCTAACTTGTGATGGATTTATTATAAAACTTCACAATGATAGTATTAATGTTGTTGAAAAGGCTAGTTTTCCTCACAAGGGATATGACTGAAATGCAAAGGAGAGCACAGACTGACTCCTGGGCTGTGGAATTTGTCCATCTTGCAGCCCCTGCCTCACTGTTGTGCTGGTCACAAAGCTGGGCAGCATTGAGAGATTCTGTGCTTACTACAGGGAGCTAGGCACTGGTACAATATTGGATGTCTACCTAATGCCAGGAATAAATTAAATGACAGATAGACTAAGCAGTGCAAAATATATAACCTCAGTAGACTGTTCCACAAAGCCCTGGCAAACAGCCTTAGATAGTGTTACCCAATTAAATTTGCTTTCACCGTTCTCTTGAGGGTCTAAGTGTTTAAGGTTATAGACACTTTTCAGGGACTGGTAAATAAATTAAGAGATGTGTAAAGCTTTGGGAAAGCAAATGTGGATGAAGTCACTGTTTGTAGTGATATCAGGGACCTTACCCATGTGAGAACTCTGATCCCTAAGAACCAGGAAACTGGCTTAAAAATTAAAGTGTTCTCAATATGACATCGTATTCCTGAAATAATATCTGGACTCAAGCAGGAACAAATTATTTGTTTCCTTGCACTCCCAAGGTGATACCAGGTTGTCTTTTTCCCATGTCTGTTGCAATTTAAACTTTTCCATACTTACTACTCCTGTCCCTGAGCTAAACAAAACAAAACAAAACAACAACAACAAAAAGGGACGAGAGTAGGGAGACATACATATTTATCTGATGAATTTAAACCCTGAGAACTCTGTGTTTGCTAGGCTAAACTTACAGAAACTTGTAAGGTGGTAAGGCATCTTGTCTGTTTGTTAGTTGTACTCTCTGGAAGTTACAAAGATATCCCAAAGATTGAAATAGGACTGTGCTGATTAAACATAACGGGGCTGAGAAATGTTGTGATAAAGAATAATAATAATAATAAAAAGCATACAGATTATGCGTTGAATAAATAAATATCTCCTTGCAAACAAAATTGTACTATAACTTTTCTACACATTGGGCTTCTAGAAAATCCCTCCCTCTCTATCTTGTCATTGTAGCAAATTAAATGGTCAAATGTTTAATTCATGAGATTAAGTATTATATTCTAGCAAGATGGTACAGCAGTTGTTCATTTAGAGCATGCAAAAAAATGAGTAACAAATCTACTGTGCTCAATAGAGATCTGCAGGGGGAATTAGGGGTTACATCTCCAGATACACAATTCCCATTTCAAAAGTGGGAAAGGATGGTGTGCAGAAAATGCTGTGCTGACATGGTCCTGGGGCATTACTGCAGCTAAAAATGATGTACTGTAGCATACATTGCTGAATGAAGGTCAAATGAGCACATGCAGTGGGAGGATCAAAAGTGACCTGGGCTTTTGCATAAACTTGCTCTGAGTGAAGAGGTTTGGGGACTAGGAAAACAGCTGGTCAGGGGAGAAGGATAGGACAACTAGCAGTGAAGTAAATTACAGCATGATCCAATTAAAACTGTATTTTCCTTTGGTTAAGGGGGAACAAGCTATTAACCGAAAGTGTTTATATAGGGTGCACTTTGGAGAGTTTTCATTAAAGACATAAACAATTTTACTATCTTAGAGCTTTCTTAAAAAGAAAACTCATTCAAGGTATTCCCAATGCTATTTATCTTCAATATATATGCACAAGATCTCTAGGTTTGTTATATGCTCACATATTATATTCACTGATATTGTAATTTTCCTTCCAAAATGTCTGAAAAATTGTCACCTGATATGGTATTTTATGCACTGCAGCTCAAAGCTTTGCCTCTACAATATTTTCCTGAAAGTCCTGATTAGCTAGGAATATTATCTGCACTTCAGGCAAGAATTAAGCTGGCCTCAAGGAACAAAGGGATAATTGTAGAGTTGTACATAGAATTGCTTCAGAATCACCTTATGCATTACAGGGTTCTTTAACATGCTTCAAGATCGAGCCCTTTATTGCTCTCAAGGACTATTTCTTACATGTCCTGTTTCAAGGAAACACAGATTTCAAGAACACAATACTAAAAATATTTGTTTCTAATCCCATTTTGTGTGTACTTCTGATATTTTAGTATATGAAAGTACTGTAATGATTAGAGTGAAGATGCTAGCTGAAAAGAAAAAAAAATCTTTCAAAAAGATAACACACCACATTATATGAGATTGACTAAGGCTGTTTTCTGAAAGTCAAGAAACAGTGTTGACAATTAGAAAATATTTCAGTGTAGGTACTACTATAAAGTGAAAATAAAACTACAGGTAATATTAATGTTACACAGCAATATTATTATTCTGTGAATATAACCTGTTTCTCTACTTGTGGGATTCACTGCTATAGAATTCTCAGAAGCACTCTAATTCATAAATGTCATTAATAAAAATAATTTCACAAATCCATTTCATTAAAAGTGTGCATTAGTCAGAGCATTCTACAAATGTTAATGGATTTATCTCTTTGAACTGCTCATTTATAGTACTTTCTGAACACAGTACTTGAAACACAATAGGTATTTCTAATTGGCTGGATAAGTCACATGGAAATGTTATTTTTCCTGTGGCTTAATGAGTGTGTTGGTGTACATATTGGTGGTGCTTGTAAATGTAAAATGTTATCACAATGTGAATATTCATGCATGTTATATTGATATTCTAGAAGAGAAACAAAGGAGGCAATATGTTGGAGATAAATAATTTGACCATTGCTAATACTCAGACTAAACGTTTTGCAGTATTTGCCCAGCCTTGCTTAAGAATATCTTTCCTGGAAATGAATGGATAATTTCTCTTATACTCCTCTCCTTGCTTCTGGGGGAAATGCAGAAACAAGCAGCAAGTCTACGGTCCCTAGAAAATCCAGCCAGCTCTCCAGGTGACATCAGGCTGTAGGAAAATGTCAAGAAAGGCAGGTGAAACTGAAAGACATAAGAGGTGAAACTGAAAACCTTTGAGATGCCCCAATATACTCTCCAAAAGAGTAATTTCCTTCTCAAGCTGGCACATTCTGCACTCACATTATTTTGAATATTTGTCCTCCATTTCCTAGGTGTTGACCTCACTCCCTACAGCTATCTACAGTCCACTCTTCCTGTACTTTATAACATAAATGGAGACATAAAACAAAGTCACATACTTTGTAAACAGGCTCAGCTTTGGGCTTGATGTGCTGCTGCAGGGGTCCCAGTACAGCCATGTTGTATTTGAAATTCTCAAGGCCCAACACTTGTCCAGTCTGTGATGAAAATCCATTCAGTTATCTGAAATTTCTATCAGGGTTCTTTGAAAGCAGGTGGGCTTTTGTACTAGGTAAAATCTGTATCTTCTTCCCCAGTTTACACATGGTATCCAGTGGTATCCCAACGAAGGAGGGGAGGGAGATGTTCATGGCTCCCTGCCATTGTCCCACCACATTGGAGGAGCTCCTGTTGGGCTCCTGAGGCATTGGAAAAGGCTTCACTGTCAGGTCTTCAGGTAGTTTGTCTGAACTTGACTTGCAACAGCAGGTTATGTCCTGGTATGCTGGTGCTCATTTCCCTCACAGTAAAGTCTCTTCTCTAAATAAACAGCACAAGCATTTAAAAAGCAGTAGTTTCACTGCTGGTCAATGTCTCAAATGGAATGAAATACCTATAGGAAACTGCCATGGGCAGCATGACATGCTTTTTCAGGCAGGCTGAGCACAAATACCAAGACTTTCTGATTTTTCTACGTGGTGGAAATTATTTGGCCTCCACAGATCAATGAATTTCCAAACTGTGTTTCTCATCAGCTCTTCAAAGGTCCTCCAGAGCCCCAAGTTCAGAAACCACTTCATCTAGCTTTTCTAGCAAACCAGGCATCCTCCTCCAGCAGCAACCAAGCGGGAGCACACACGTTCCAAAGAAAAACAAAACAAAACAAAACAAAACAAAAACAAAACAAACAAACAAACAAACAAACAAAAAAAACAGCCAAAACGAGGTGTTCTCTAATCAACCATCAGTTCAAGTGCTACAGCAGTAGCAGTGCCCTCCCAAGACGCTACTCCCTTGCAGAAGAAGCCCTGCCAAGCATGAGCTAGTGTGCAGGACTTGCCTGTAGTCATCTTCTCTGGCAGGAAAATTGGAGGGAAAACAAAAATTAGGAGGTGAAAGGCCACAGCACAGAGACCTAGAGCCACAAACTGCCCTGCATGAACTATTCCTATTTCTACCGACTCTCAGTGGTGAAGTCAAGTGCTTGTCAGTTTGGGAAGGGGGGAACAACCATGTCCCTTTTAGCTGCTGCCTCTCATCTGTTATGTGCTTTCACTTCACCAGAGCTCACTGGCTAGAGACCACTGACCAAAACAAATCTGTTTGCCTTTCAAGCTGTCTAATTTGAGCACATGCCTCATCAAGTTTTGGTTAATTACTGAAGTTACTGATGAGGAAGCATATGGAATGTGCAAACATGGTGTGTCACACAAAGACAACCGCATTGTCTGGAGAGCAATCCCCTGTTTTGCTACAATCTTAATTCAATGAAGTAAATCAATCCACAGGCCATGTATAATGCAGTCTAAAATATGATGGTTCTGACTCTATGTAATCTAAATTGGATATGCCCTTATTGCCCTCTTTGACAGAGCTATCAAGGGCTTAATAGCTTTTTTCTACTTGCATTATTATTTCAAATCACCTTTTCAGCAACGTACATTTTTACCATAAGGTATGTTGGATCACACTTGAACTTGCAAACTTACTATTTAAAAATTTTATTATTTTTCCTGATAACAGATTTCATAAAATATTTACAAAATGAAACATAACATCTTTCTCATTGACCCTGCAACTAATGTTTTTCCCTACATGGGAAAAATGACTCTGGAATTGTCTGTGCCACCTCCCTGGCCTGTACTACTTTCATCTCATTCTCTCTTCTTGTTATTTCAAAGATCTGTAAGAAATGGCCATATCTTTCTTTGAATCACTCCACTGGCTTCCACATCTCTTCTGCATTCAGAGCACCTGGACTGTGGTCTCCATTAAAAATCTTCACCCCTCTGGTTAATCCTGTTCCACTGCTGGCAGAGATGATGTTGCTGTGCTATCCAACCCCTCTGTCCCTCACCTACTTTCATCTTGCTAGTGAGATTTCATGATAAAAGAACAACATTTGTTGTTCAAACTGTTGTGATTCTTTTACTTGGTTAAGTCCGGTGTGTTGATTGTAAGAGTGTTGAACAGTTCTCAGGAGCTTTAGTGCAAAAATCCTTTAGTCTACTTTCCCCTCTCTAAAATGGCCTGACTTTCTAATCTCCTTGTGTTTAGTTATTCTTAGAAATTCCCCAGGCTTGCACTGATTTCACAGTGCAGTCCCTACCTCCATGCAACTCCTTCAAGAGTAGTTCTGGAGATGAGCCAAATAAGCTGGTTATTGAAATGGATCCTGCCCTCCTGCCCTAACCTGCCTGCAGCCCACAGTGCTTCTCCTGGCTGCCACTCCTTCCGTGGTGAACAGTAGGGCTGAGGTTTGATTCAGCAGGAAACATCTCCTCTACTTATCCCTCCTTCCACTTATGCTCAGCCTTGGACACAAGCCTGAGTATCACAGTAGAAGGGTACAAAGGAAGGGTATAATCCACTATCCCAATCCCAATCCAGCTATCTGCCCTTAGAAATAATTGATATTCTTGGACAGCTTGGCCTTACCTACAGCATTTGGCAAGAGAATCTATAAAGAGGACACACTTACATGGGAAGGCAGTGGGAAATATCCACTGGTGAAAAACAGTGCCGCTTCCCTCTGGAATAAGTCAAAGAGGGATGCAACACAACTTTTCAGGGTTTTCATAATTTATTTTTTTATAGTGGTTGCAAAACACCTGCTTGACCTGCAAGGTGAAATACCCAAGTCTTTGCAAGGTGAAAACTACTTATATCCATCTTGAAGTTTCAAAAACCACCTCAATCTTATTCTATCTCTCTATCACATCTATATCTCTCTATCACATCTAATCTCTCTATCACATCTATTCTATCTCTCTATCACATCTAATCTCTCTATCACATCTATAATGGTAGTTCTACTGAGAACAATCTTTGTTCAAAAGAGAGGGCTGCAAATACCCACTTCTGTCTTTTTTCCTTATCAATATTTATGTGTCTTTTTGCTGACTGGACTCTCAAACTTTTCCATTGACATTCAGTTTTGACCTGTGGGTCTCAGAGGTGCAGAGGTGGTGTGGTTGCTTGATAACATGAGCACAGCAGCTCACTGGGGATGACAAACGTGTTCCTTCATCTGTTGTGGATGGAAAAGAACACAGACTACTCAGGCTGTTATGCCTGACCTGGGGTTTTGGGGGCCATAAGTCAGGGTTGTATGGATGCAGAGTTCTGGTGAGCAAGTTTGGTCACAGACATGGCTTTCAGCAGCCCCAGGACTGGAATAGTTAGGTTTAGATTTTCAAATAAGATTTGGGGTTTTCCCTTAGGCAAAACGTCTCCTTCTCAAGTCCTTTTTATTTTAAACTCACCATGAAGACAGAGAACATAATTCCAGGCAGGGTAAAATTTGCAAAGGGGGAGAGGGAGGGCACTGCCTTCTGCGCAAGGGCAGTAGCCTGTCTGTCCGCCCTGGGGAAGACCAACCCACCAGCTCTCCTGCAAACATTTCTGACCTTGGAAAGCACGGTGGCTGCCCTCTGACTCTGCACTACCCTCAGTGTGGCTGGAAGATTTTTGCAACCATCTCCATGCACTGGCCCATGCATATGTGGTGCCTGGGCCTTACAGAGCCTATGGAGAGTTTAAAGCCATGGGAGAGGATGATAATCTGCTGTTTACCGATGTTTCTGACTTGTCAAAGCTTGCCAAAGATTAGCAGCTTTTTCACTAAGGTAGCTGAGTCTCTGTGCTTCTTTTTGTTGAGTACTGGTTTTGGCACAGCTCCCATTTTCAGATCAAGAGTTTCTGATCTGGGTGGTCCATCTCGTCTTTGTGTAATTCTTCTGACTTGGTTGACTTCATAAGCCTCTGGCATACTTGCTGCTTTGTTGCGGCAAGAAATTAGGTAACTCCAGTAATGTACAGGAAGGTAAGTGGACATACCTCTTGGCTTTAAGGAAATTTCAGGTAGAGATAAAGGAAAGAGAGCAACAGATTTTGGAAGATCTAGATGTGTTTGACATGCACAATGACTCCAGGCTTTACTTAGAACTGATGTAAGCCGCAGTAAATTAGATAGCCTCCAGGCTTACTTACATTCTGAATTTAGTCCTATAGCATTTTTTTCCTCCAAAGCAGCAATCAAGTCATCCATCAGGCTGTCAGCAAATTGTCTGCGTGCCATATATTAATCTCACTTTTCATATCCCATATTCTTCTGTTTCAGTGGGAATTCAGTCACAGATGAAAGTTTTTCAGTTGCAATGTTCTGTAAATAACATAGCCTGAGAAAGAGTTAATCATTAAGAAAAACATGGTATCTGAGTTGGGGCTCTGTGGGTTCACACTTCTAAACGAGTGCAGTAGAGGAGACCATAGCTGTAATTTCTTACTGAAGCAAACAGCATGCAGAATATGACTTGCTTCCTACTAGGTGATCAGCAGCAGGCTTTAAGTTAACAGCAATACCAAATGGTTTATTTAGCTGTCAGTTACAAAAGCAGAATTCATAGTGGAGACAAACAGGCAGCCTACAGTGACATCTTTAAGAGAAGACTGCTTTCATATAGCTGTGAAAGCACAGTCTTGTCTCCACTAGCAAGCAACAGGAACAAGTCTTGTGGAATATTTTATTCAAGAACTCTGCTTTTGTTCTAAGTTTCCTGCAGAGAACAGTGGCTTCTGTTGCCACCAAAGACTGTGGATTATACACAAAAATAAAGTAGGTTTGAAAAAGGAACCAGAATTTGAGCTATGCTGCCTTCCCTTACGTTTGTTTTCACACAACAATTCATCATTACAAAACAGACCTTTAATGATACAGTGCATCAGTACAGGCCAATGTCATAGGAATCTTTTTCAGCTTGTTTTCCTTGAAAAATAAGATGAATGAAAATATGTTTTGAAGCACCACCTTTTTATCTCCTGGAAATGGTCAGTGAGAAAATAACAAGTTGTGGCAAAAGAGATAAGTTTCCTAGCTGACGTAGGGACAACTGATTTTTTTTTGTTCTCTGTCTATATGGTAGGTCATGCAGCACATTGGGAGTGAAAACTGAGAGGAGATAAGATTTTTTACTTGCTACATCTTTTACCAGATAGTCCTTCTCTGTAGATGTAGGAGTCCCTGGCAGGTTTAATAAGAATATGCACAAGTTCCCTGTGGCTGAATTTATGTGTGTGATGCCACTTGCAGACAAAATTATCCGAGGGACTTTATTATTATTATTATTTCATCCTCGAAAACATAGCACTGAGAACAAAGAGAAAACTGTCTCAAACAGTACAAGAAGATTGCTTAGCTTGTGGTGGAAACTAAATCTACCCAATGGTACTGAAATAAGGTGAGATATGCTTTCACATTTCTTCACAGGAAGCAAGGGGTCTGACAGGTAGTTCACCCAAGACGTATCATGCCTCTGGACAGGGTTGATCTCTCTTGATCGTGAAGCAGGCTCTGGTGGCCATGTGACCACTGATCTGTAGGGGGCACTGCAGCTTCCCACCAGCTCAGCCTCCACTGGTGGTCCAAACTGGGGAGCTGGGTACAGCTCCTATCTCCCCTGTCCACTTTCCTTCCACCATGTGCAACCAAGGACAAGGAAAGAGGGGAACAGTGTGTCCTGATACACAACAAGGTTTGAGCACAGCGATGAGGAAAGGGTTTTCACTGAGGCTTACAATCTTCCAGGTTTGACATAGAAGAGTGTATATTTTTATGGCTATTTGGGTATAGAATATATTTTAACAAGGTTGTCTAATTCTATCCTATAATATTTTTTGTTGTTCTTCATGACTTTTAAAATAAAGAAAAACAAATTAATCTGAGTTTAGAGGAAATATATCAATAAAAGTATTTTTGTCTTATGTGTGAAGACATCACAATCCCAGCTTTCAGCCTTCTGTCAGTTTTACAGTTTGAGTTCACTTATAGAATTTAAATTGAATATGGTTTTGTCCAGTCACCCTTTTTCTTGGCATAGTTCATGAAATCTGGCTTTGAAAACCACAGTCCAAACAGGGATGGGCTATGCCTACTCTGGGCACTGGCCACATCATGTGGCATGAGAGAAATGATGTGGCATCCAGGGAAATGTTTAATGTGATGCTGGACTTTGAGGTATCGGGGATATCATCTGAATTGCACCCAGGCTTTACAAGGGAATGGTGTATGTGGAGTGACTTCCCCAGTCAATGACACTTGTAAGTTTGAACTCTATATGCCTATTCCGTAGGTAAATATGGGGGAAGCGTGTTTGAGTGGAGGTGAAGCAATAAGTGTTGTATATATATCATAATGCATCTGCCACCCAAGATTTGGACTCCTGTCACAAGGGACAATTCCAGTAGCATAAACATCATCCAGCATAGATACGAGTGACTCTTCATGAGACTGAAACTTTTCAAAAGTATCTGAAGAAAACAGAAAACAAAAAGAGGACACTTAATAACTTCACAAGTTAGCTGGCTCAGTACAAGTGTCAATGCACATACCTTTTAAACTTTATTACCTCTTATCAGCCATGGAATTACTTGAGGCTGTGGTTCTTGACTCTAACTGAACACATATCCAGTTATTTTCTGCTATCTTTATTACCTCCAGAGCTTTGCCACTTGCTGCTTTGCCATAGCAGCCCTGATAAACTGTATGGCACATTGAGTGTTCCAGGGACATAGACCACTACAACCAGAACAAACAAAGCCCTGCAACCCCACAGCAGCTTCTCTCTTATTTAAATGGCCTCTCTGTTCAGCCCATTGTCTTAGCACATTTTTATAGGCTGATGAGAGCAATGACTTTAATTTAGTGACAGTGAATTTGTTCATTTGCACACGACCTCCAGACCATGTAATTTTAGCCTCTTATGCTGTTGCAGACCTTGTTGACTGTGTCCAGGGGGAAGCAAGCCCTCTCTGTAGGCAGCTTTTGGCACGGAAAGAACCACACAGTTCTAATTGTGGAAGCTTTTCAAACTCAGTGGTGGCCTGAGGATGTCCCAGAGAGGAAACACAGGAGCTGCTTGAGCAGCCTGCCCAGCTCACCCATTGCCAAAAATGAATAAGGAGCAGAAGCCCTCATAACTTGAACATCTTCTTCTAAGCTATTTGGGAGTTAAATATTTTTAGGGCTCAAAATCCTTTCCTTTTAACCTACAAAAACATTTGTTTTCAGAGCGCAAACATTCCATAAACAAATCTGAATCAGTTGAATGAGAGACCTCTCCTACCCAAATGGAGAGGCCCATTTAAATTTGTTAGTAGATTCCCTGAAGGCAATTTCTGGAGAGAGAAAAAAAAAAAAAAAAAAAAAAAAAAAAAAAAAAAAAAGAGATAGAGAGAGAGATAGCTTCTCAGTCTTTAAATGAAGGAGTGTCAGAGATATGGAAAGCAATAGTACTGCTGCTTAAGAAACCAGGGGATTTATCTCTCTTTTTATCTGCTTATCAAGAAAATAAATGAACCTAATAAGCATCATCACTAGCTCTATCAACACTCTCAAGCACTATCAAGATTCGCTGAAGGCAAGCAAAAGCGCGGAAACCCCTTTGACCCCTACTAAGCTAACTCATTTGGAGGAGTGTTAAAACAACAAGCAGCCCCGGGAGAGTCCAACCCCGATCTGCTCGTCCTTGCCTCCGCGGCTCCTCTCCTGCCGTCACCACAAGGTGGGGCAGCGAGTCCCCAGCCAAGCCTCGCCTGGGCTGCTGGAAACTGGATTTAAAACAGCGAAGGAGCAAACTGCTTCTGCATTTCTGCAAACGCCAGAAGCTGGAATGCCCACAGTTTCTTCTAACCTGGCAATATAGAGAGGAGAAATCAGTGTGAACCCCTCTGGAAGGGTGTGTTGGTTGAGCCGATTCCCCACTGACGTTCATCATCAATGTTCCCTGCACCGGAGCCTTTCACGTCATCTTAGAGAGAGTTGTGACCACCCTTATGATCCCTGCTTTTTCATAAATAAATAAATAAATAACTGCAGCCTGTCCTGCTGATGTAATTGCAGCTGACCTGTGTTACAGAGGTTGGCAGACAACACAATTTTTCAAAAACCACAGTGTGAAAGGAAACCTTAAATTAATACTCCCTGACCAGAATCACCAACACAAGGACGAGAGAGTAGGAAAAGAGGGAAGAAAAATAAAAAAAAGTATAGTATGAAAGTCTTCTTTATAAAGTGCACAAACTCTTGCCCACATCATTTTGCAGTTTGTTTACTTGTGGCTTCATTAAAATTGCATGCAGATCCAATGACTAGATTTTGTTAATGGCCCTCAGAGGGACAATCACTGCTGAAGCCTGAACACTGTGATCCATTTTCGCTAATTATTACTTTGTAACCATTTCTGATTTGACAGCTCCTGCTGAACAAGTGTTCATTTATTTTGTTTCATTGTTTTGTGTAAGGAAACATCAGATAAGCATAACAGCAGAGCATTAATAAGGAGACCCACTAATTTGAAACATACATTAATTGCATGTTAAGAGCACATTATGGTCTTCACTGGTGCTCCTGGAAAAATTTTTCATTGTATGATCCCTTTAAAGGGTACAAATCACAGTGTTGTGTTGCACAATTAAAAGGAAAAAGAAAAATATCTAATTCCTTGTGGCCTACAAGTCAAAAATGGAGAGGGAGAGGGAGAGGGAGGAGGGGCAAAGAGCTTCTTTTTCCGCAACTCTATTTCATGATTGTCAAAAGATGAAATAAGCGGATATATATTCTCACTATGAACTCATTTCTAAGTCTGCATGGTTACTACTTATTTGTCAGTGGTCTTTGGAAGATTTAACTGTTTTCCTCAGAAGAGAGACATCTGGGGTGGTCAGGTGCTTCTAAAATATCAATATAATTCATGGCTTTTTGGGGGTTTTAACATAATGTTAAGTATTCCTAAAGTGCCAATGAGAGAATGTAGGACTACAAGGGTCAGCAGGTCCCGTCTCCTGCTAGCTCAATCGCATCAATATTTCTGGGGGGAACTCATGGAGTTCTATCTTAAATGCATTAAGGTTTTTAATTTTTATCCTTTTTATTCTGGCAACCTAATGTTACCAGGCTATTCCAGAACTCCATTTTGTTGATTGCCTCACAACTTTTGTCATCAGGAAATTTCATTATCTCACTCTCCATTAGCCACTTCCCTATTCATTTCATGATATAACTAGTCCCTGTCTGCAGCCACAAAGTATTTGACATGTTTTCATGCCCTTTTCTTTGTTTCTACAATGACCATTATCTTTTTTTCAAGGTGTTTACCCCACTTTATGGAAATAAATTCCATTTCAGTCTTCAGTTTTCCATGCCAAAAAAGGCAAGCTGTTTTGGTCTCCTTTAGTAAGACAGGCTTATCATTTTTCTGCATCTGTTCCAGTTTGACTTTGTCTTTTTTGAGTGTGAATGGTTGGAATTATAAATTCTTCTCCAAATGGAATTTTCTCAATGGTTTGTCCAGTGGCCTTACCTATCTCCCCTGGATATACCATAACTGATACATCCTTGGACAATTTTTTTTCCTCTGTTGCAACACATTGGTAGATCATAGCTCTCCTAATAGCACACTGGTTTGCCCAGACATTTTTGTCATTTTTAGCTCTCAGCTGATGATGAGTCAGCTTGGAGCAGTCATTTTTGCTATCTTTTTGCTAAAGCATGATTTGCGCTTTTGCATGTGCTTTTGAATGTAAACTATTTCTAACTTTCCAAGCCTCATGATCATTCAGTTATTCCCATAAAATATTCTGATCTTCTTTAAATATTGGCAGTACCTCAAATACATGTCACCAAGAAGTTTGATCACCTGACAATACTTCACTGTAGCCGGTTCCTTACTCACTTTGTGATTTAACTGTCTACTGTCTTCTCCTGCGTGGTCTGTTTTGAATATCTCACTGAAGTTCACACAGATTAGGTTGTATTGTTCCTGCTTACTCTAAATTTTTAATTACTTTGTTTTATACAAAGTTTATACCTTGTTTATACCTTGTTTAGTCTGCTACAGTTTATTCTATTTCTCCTTTCCTTTCAATGTCTTTATCTTTTCCTTCATAGTTTGATCCAGAGCCCCACATAACACAAAGGTCAGACTAATGGGCTTGTGGTTGTATGAAGCACTCTATATTCTTAAATATAGCTACTGAATTTATTATTCTCTAGTTGCACAGTTATACCCATTCCCATCAATTCAGTGCCCAGTGTATCACCTGCTGTGTAACATTTATGCCAGCAGAGTGCTGGCAAAGCAGGTCCAAAGTTGTCCTTGGTTTGCAAGAACCATTTCCTGCACACAGTGGGAATGATATGAAGATGGAGGAGGAGGTCATCAGGCTCTCCTTCCTGGCACCACTGTACATGTGTTGTCCCATTATGTTTCATGATCTCCTGATGACACTTATTTCAGCCTTCAGCCTGGATGGGTCTACAGCAGCTCCATCTCAGTAGCATTCTACCAACAGCTTCCTACTTAGCTTTAATAAACCATACTGAATGGTGCTTCCCTGTGTGCCTTCATCTTTAAAGATGACCTTTTTTTTCAGGTAATACACACAAAACAGGTAGCTGATAACTGAGATAAGAAGCAAATTTTAGACCTAATTTTCCATATTCCATTTAGATTTCTATTCTGTTCTTTGCTTTACCACCTTCCTTGGTTATTATTATAAGTACAAAATTGCCACAGGGTAGGAATATATTTGTAGATTTATGGAGAAGTGAAGCAAGATAAGCCATAAATATTCTCATCTCATTCTTGCCATTTGTTAGTTACTGTCTCTCCTGTAAATAAGAAGTTCAATACTTGCATTTGTTTCCTTTTTATATATATTTATAGAGCAACTCTTGCCCTTCTTATGTCCTTCTAAGTGGTGACTCACTCTGATTTCCTGATTTATGTTGTTGTATCTTACAGACACTTCTTTTCAAATTCACAAGAAAAAAACTTTCTGCTAATGCAATTTATTAGCAGGTTTTGTGCCTAGAATATGCTTTTAGCTAACTTGAGCACCCTCTCCCCTCTACCTTTTTTTTTTTTTTTTTTTTTTTTTTTTTTTTTAATGTCTTGGGGGAAACGTCTTATGGAATATTTCAGTTGAAAAGAGTGATGAATTTGTAGACCACCCATACTGATCCACTAAAGCAGGTACTTCGAGGTGCAAACCATGTCTGCATGTTTGAGTAACCCACTAATGAAAATGACTCACCCACTAAAGTAAATGAGTGGGCTCCATAAGCAAATGAACTCAGGCTCCAAGGCTGGCCTCTCTCCTTTCTTTATTCTGTTTTATGTTCCAGGCAGCAACTTCCACACATTACTGTCTGTAAAAGCAAAGTTTTTTAGCCCAATAAAGTCAGAAGCTGCCTGAAAATCTATTTGCAGCTTTCTGTCTTCTGGTTGCAATCCCAATGTTGAAATTATCTCTGTTCAAAAAATGCTAGTGGTACATGTTTATAACTTTTCAAAGAGATAATATGCAGTGTTTGTTTGTTTTGGTCGTTTACTAAAAATCTTTCCAGAGACAGATCTCTTGCAATAGTAGAGTGTTTTACAAGGCTTAGTCTCTAACTCTTATGTATAGACATGCATTACGTCCTCCATTAATTATTACGGTGCTTAAACTGTTGTACCTTTTAAGTTATGATGATTTCTATAAATGTCTTCACTTTCTATTTATAATCTGCAGCTTATTTAAATTGTTACGGCGTCTTGGACAGTATCGATCTACAAAAAGTCTTATGAGAAGCACAGTGGTGGGATGAAAATAAACATAATACAAGAGCAGATTGACATCAATATCATAAGAACTCCACATTCATATTCCTGAAGTAAATGAGAAGGGAAAAATCCTGAACCATAGAAATTCATAGCAAAACAAAAACAAACAAACAAACAAACAAAAAACTAAAAACCTGAAGCGTGTTTACACATTCTGGAACTTCACAGCTTCCTTTTTCATTCTGGAAAGGGAAGAGAGACTTTTTAAAATTATATTTATAATAATGATTTTCAGTTGTTTAAGAGAGTAACAACAGGCCATTGTGTTAATGAGCTGGGCATAAATAAATCCCATAAAATAAACACTTTGAATGCATCTGGTATTTGAACATTTCCAGTGTGCTTGGGTGAATTTGCTCTTAGAAAATGAGACTTTCTAATAAGTTTCTAGTGCAAGTGTAAATTATACCAAAAGAAAATACTCGAGGAGAGTTGCCTGCAAATACTTTGAGTTCCTTCGTATGGTGCCTCCTCTGTGCCAGGAACCCCTTAAGCAGCCTGTTGAGCACAATTGTTTTGTTGGGTCTCCTATTTTTCCCCCAGTCAAGAAGTTATGTTCTGTTCTTTGATGCTTAACAAGAAAATTCAATTTATTTATTTATTTATTTATTTATTAAGATGGGAATTTATTTTTATTTTTCATTTTGTACTAAAAAAAATATTCAATCAATCAAATCTTTGTTTGTGAGAAATCACACGACACTTATGGATTTCAGGGGAGCTACACTGCTTTACAAAACCAGACGCTATGATACTTAATATCATATTATAGACTCTTTTACTAAAAAAAAGTAAATGAAGGAAAAAAGTGTAGAAACATTGTATTGGAAGGAATGGAAGATGATTCTTTATTCTGTGTGTTGGTTTGCCAAGCATCACTGCAGTTTTTCTGATCTGTGTGCAGCCTCTTTCTAAAAATCCTTCGGATAAGAATTTGCAGCCTGTATAGATTTCACATCCCAGTAACTCACAGGAGATCCCCTCATGACTGGAAAGTTTTCTACTTGTTCTTTGCCTCTTATTAAACAATTTTCTCTTGTTCTGTGTGCTCAGGGCACAGAACAATTAAGCACTCTCCTTTATAAGACAATCTTTTATTTCCTGGCAAGCTGTTATCATTGTGATGGTTTCACACTGGTGGGCAGCTGAAATCCTCCACAACAGCTCTCTCACTTCCCCTCCTCAAAAGTAAAGGGGAAGAAAATACAATGAAAAGGGGCTCAAGAGTTGAGATAAGGACAGAGCAATCATTCACCAATTGCCATCATGGGCAAAACAGACTCAGAGTAGGGAGATGAATATAACTTACTGCCTATCACTAGCAGACTATAACAGAGAAACTAAAAGCAAACTAAAAACACCTTTCCCCCATCTACCCTCTTCTACCTTCTCCCCCCCGAGCAGCACAGGAGAACAGGGAATGGGGGCTGCGGTCAGTCCCTAATGCTTTGTCTCTGCTGCTCCTTCTCGGTCCCTCTCTGCCCCTGCTCCCCATGGGGTCCCTTCCATGGGATGCCGTTCTTCCTGAACCAAGCCTGCGGTGGCTGCCCACAGACAGCAGCTCCTCAAGAACTGCTTCCACATGGCTCCGTACCACAGGGTTCATCCCCCAGGAGCAAACTACTCCAGTACGGGTCCCCACTGGTGGCAGCTCCCCCCAGACCCCTGCTCCTGCGTGGGCTCCTCTCCACGGGCTGCAGCTCCGGCCCAGGGCCTGCTCCTGCGGGGGCTCTCCATGGGCCGCAGCCTCCTCCAGGCCACATCCACCTGCTCCACCGGGGGCTCCTCCACGGGCTGCAGCGTGGAGATCTGCTCCATGTGGGACCCATGGGCTGCAGGGGGACAGCCTGCTCCACCAGGGGCCTCTCCACAGGCCACAGGGGAACTGCTGCTGCATGCCTGGAGCACCTCCTGCCCTCCTGCTGCATTGACCCTGGGGTCTGCAGGACTGCTTCTCACTCCTTGCTCTCCCAGCTGCTGTTGCACGGCAATTTTATTTATTTATTTATTTATTTTCCTTTCTTCAATCAGCTCTTCCAGAGGCCCAATCAGAGATGCTCACTGGCTCAGCTCTGGCCAGCAGTGGGTCCCTTTGGAGCTGGCTGGAGCTGGCTCTGATCTGACATGGGGCAGCTGCTGGGCTCTGCTCACAGAGGCCACCCCTGCAGACCCACAGCTACCAAAACCGTGACTTGTAAACCCAGTACAATCATACTCACTTCATACCTCTTTCCTTATTCTTTCTCATTTGTTTTCACTAACTGGGCTAAACCAATGCATTTCTTTTAATTTAAGACACTTACACATTTTCCCATTCGATTATGAAGCACTGTCTGCACTCTGAGTACTTTTTGTAATTGCTGTGCATTTTTCACTGTGGTGATTTTGTCTTGACTATAAATCTTTGCTGTGCTTAGCAGTGTATTACCTGAAAAAAATGACAAATCCCCTTCTTAAAGTGGAGTTTTAACACATCACCCTCTAGTCCAGTTGCTATGTTAAGGTAAGGAGACTAGCTTGATTTGACAAAATCTTCATTAGGCACATCAGGGGAAAAAAAATAAAAAATCATATTTTCTAGGTCTTTCTAAATGAATAGTTGTATGATCTTTTCATGGCTTATTTTATTACTCTCTATCTCATCACTTAGACTAACTGCTTTGAAAGTTCCTGGCTCTTCCTTTTGTACACTCACACACACACAAATATTTATTTATTTATTTATTTATTTATTTATTGAGAAATTAAACATACTTTGAAATACCACATAAAATAAAAATCAAAGTCAAAACTTTTCCCACAAATATCTGACACAGAAGTAAGAAGAATCTTTGGGATTCTAATCACTCTTTAGCATCTTAAATAGCTTAATAATCTAATTATTAAATACATTTGGATTCATACTGGCTTCTGGTTCTAACACACATTAGATTCAAAAACTGTTCTGAATCTTTTTTGAGATTTCTTATAGCTGAAAATTTTTTAAATACATTTTGAATAGAATTCTCAAGTTGTTTCAGTTGCTTCAAATGTATTTTGATTTAAAGTATTTTAAATTTTACAATTTTGCCCATTTATTTTGACTACTACATTGAAATTTGTTGACATCATATAATCAGTGATTGGAATAGACAGTTTATAATTATCTGTAAACAATTACAAAATAAAAAATTACAAATTTTCATTCAAAAAAAAAAAAAAAGAAGAAATATAGACATTTGAAGAGGAGCTGGTAAGTAAAGATCTCCTCTGCCAATAAAATAAAATAAAATAAAATGATTTGCTTGGATGTCCTGGTTTGCACCACCTATTTTATTCAGTAACATGAGCATTCCATCTAAATGTGGCTAGCAAACCTTACCTGAGTGCTTTCTACTCTTTAGCTTAGACATAGAAAGGAAAAATGAATTCCAGTGAATGGTTTATTTTAATATACAACCACATAATCTTTCCCATAGAAATCTCTGTCTTGTTCAGTGACATTCTGGTTATTTTCTCCAGAATGACTCAGACTGATTTAATGAATGAGATTCTTGCTGGTAAAGCTTCTAATCCATTTACCCAAAGAGACGGAGAATGTAGTGAATGAAGAGAAATGCTAGGAAGAGAAATGCGACCTTGTACCTAACAGTATTGAATAGCACTCCAGCAAAAACTGAGTTGTCTCCTGGACTCTTCCATAAAGTTACATTTTTCACAATAATTTCATCCTTTCTAGATGCCTCATTTGGGATGCCTCATATCCAATGTAACTTTAGGCACACCAGGTTTTCTCTCTCCATTTTTATTTTAAATCCTATTTGGAGTCAAAGCAGGTTTGTCACTGTAAAATTTCCTGTAAAGTCTAAAGTTCTGGGATAGTCTTATTTGGACATACTCTTTTTTTAGGGAGTCAAATATGATATATTCAATATTTATTTGCTTTTGAATGTATTTTAAATAGATGTTTGTACACAATGCTTTACTTAAATAAATTGCTGTCTCTTCACATTTTTAAATTTTATCAGGTGCGATTTTAGACCAAAGAATAAATAACTTTTGAAGATCTATATGAATCTACATATATATATATAATTTTCATCAGTGGGTCTTTCCTTGAGAAATGCTCTCAGACTGAATTGAAGCTGTAAACCAACATTTCAGCTAGCTGGCTTTTACACTTCTTTGAGGCCTGTAGCATAAGGAGTAGGTCATAATGTTATGAAAATGTAAAGATCTTAACTTGATACAACAAAATAGGTACTGGATTCTTTTTTTCCAACAATTCTGAAGTAAAATGTCTTCTAATAGAATATGTAATTCTATTAAAAATCCCATGCCATTTAAAATCAGTATGCTCTTGCTGTCTAGGGGCAAAATATATATCTTTTTTTTTTTTTTTTTACTTTATTATTATTATTATTATTATTTTTTTCTAAAACCCAGAATACTTTCAGACACTCTAAAAATTTCTCGTGGGATTTTCTCAGTGGAGGGATAATTCTAGTCTGCTCTCTTCAAAGGATGTATAGAGGGGAAAAGTAAATTTAAAGATTTCAAAGCTTCTGCCCAAATGACTCAAAGAACCTTGGTGTTCAACATCATAGCAGGAAGCTGCCTGCCTGTGTCTTGGTAGGGTTTCATTTTTCAGAAGGCATCTGACAAAATTATCAACTATGCTATGGTTTCAGATTTCCTTGCCACCTAACTGTTGCACCTTCAATTTTGCTCTAATATGGAGTCTTCTGCCTTTTTCATCTGACTGTGTTCCTTCGAAGAGGATAATTAATACCTTCACTTAAAGGAAATAACACATGCTTGGGAAAATGCCCCTCCTCCCCCCAGCCTCATTTTAGGGAAAAACAAACAAACAAACAAACAAACAAACAAAAACAGTGTAAAGCCAGGTCGTTACCATAAATATACCAATTTATTTATGTATGTCTGTCAAAAAGGCACTGAGAGTACAAAATAAAGATACAAGATAAAAGGAATTACCATTCATGGCAACCATCACCAATGTTTTAGACATAAGATAGACTGTTAACAGAAATTCATATTCCCAGGCCATCTGTCTCTAGCCATGACGTTCACTCAGGAAAGGCAATAAGTTTTGGTTATGGAGCAGCTGATTCCTGGGTGCACACGGCTCCTCCTCAGTGACAGTAGCTTTCTGAAATGCACGTGTTGATTACTTTATATTTAGTGAGAATGACGTACTTGGAAGGGAAAATCTTAATTTTGAAATACTAAGTGACAGTTTCTTTTTAAAGGAGAAAGATCTACTTTCATGGTAAAATATTTTTCTTTATGAATACAAAAATTGATTCTGTCTACTTTGAATGCAACCAAAAAATAAAAACTAAATATATCTGTGATTTAGTGCATAATTTTTCATATTATATTGCACTCTGCCATGTCACATTTTAATAGTCTACGAACATTTCCTTATTTTTTCAACCTGATTCAGACGTACTGCCAAAGAGAGCAGAAAGACTTGGAAAATGAAATGAATGAATATATAAAAAACAAGAGTATGTTCCATGAGCTAGTGTAAACACAGATAGATCCTTTCAGAGCAGCAAGTCTTTTCACTCCTATAAAAAGTTATCACACTAAAGCACTGATGGATGATAATTCAGAGTTAGACCAGTACATAATCAGTGTTTTCTTCTCCTTTCCCTGGAGCTCAGATGGCAGGTGAATGGGTGGGCTAATGTTTGTGAAGGTTTGTAGAATACTCAGAAAAGAACCCATAACCTTCAGATCCCAGCTGGGATTTAAACACAAAAGAGAGGAGCAAGGTCATGAGAGCTGGTGCTATTTACAATATTATCACTTGATATCCAGCAGAGAGCAAAACACAGCTGAACATAAAACTGTATTTATCTGTGTCTCTATCTTCATGCAGTGAGCATTGCTTATCAAGAGAATAGGAACATTGCAGGACACATTAATTGTCAGAAGATAATTTGTGTTTTCTTTGAAAGTTTCTGAAGTCTTCACTTTCTGTGTGTATCTCAGCAACCCACCTTGTTAATTTTAAGTGATATTGCTTATTTCCTTGCAAAATAAAAGTGAATTTGGACTTTGAATACTATTCCTCTTGTATCTTTCCCACATACTTTACTCACCCTCCTCATTCTTCCAATTTCACCATCACCAAATATTGACTGTGAACAATTGTTCAAGTGCTTAATGTTCATACAACTTTTTTGTTTTGTTTTGTTTGTTTGTGTGTTTTGTTAGAGAATGAACAGACTCATAAGACCTTCTCTAGACAACGGAGCAATAAGTGAGTATTTCCTTTAATTTCTTAAAAAAAAAAAAAAAAAAAAAAAAAAAGTTAAATCAAAAGTGTTTTTTTCACAATCTACCATTTTTCTGTTTGTTGAAGGTGAACAACAGGATCTCTTCAAACAAACAAACACAAAGAATCTTTTTTTTTTTTTTTTTTTTTGCAAGTGTTTCTTTTTTTTTTCCTCTCATTTTGCCTCTGTAATTTTCTTCAAATTGTCCATAGGTTTAATTTCTCTTAACATCTGAACTCAGAAAAGTAGCAATAGTAGTATTGGTTTTCAGACTCACTGAGGAAGACTGCAACACATGTAAGTGGATTGTTGGGGCAGAGGAAGAAGAAAATATTTTTGTTTAAAATTTCAATAAATCATGTTCAGCTGGTTCTTATTTTGACTAGAAGAATATAGTAATCGTTGTCAAAGAGACATTTTTGAAACTAGTAGGAACTGAGCCTTTTTCTCTTCTCTGGGCAGACATGAAATCAAATACCTGAAACAAACTTTGAGTAATTTCAGTGGTTTGCCTTATACACAATTTTCTTTGCACACAGAGAACAAAACTCAGTACTAATAAACTCACTTCAGAGTTTTTAACAGACATAATCAAATGCAGTTTTGGACAAAATGCAGTTTCTCATAGTTCTATTGACTTCTTACCATCCATACTGAACTTCAGCTTTTCCATTGACTTGCTTTATGGGAGGTATTAATTATGCTAACAAGCTGCTCTTCCCATAATGTTGAAATGATGTCAGCATTTGTGAAACAAGAGGAAATGTGTCAATGTTTTTGCCACCATCATTTTTATTTTTGATTTTTTTGCAAATGCCAGGAAAAAGGATTACCTCTGGGTGGCTGCTCTCTGTTCATTTAATTTAAGATGACACAGACACCTACTGCATAACATCATCCTTCCATCATCCTAATCCAAAATTAGGAATGTAGAAAGGATCAGTGAGAAAAAGGAGAGCATCACGTAAATCCATGGATACTTAGTCTTCAAAAGTTGTGTAAAGTCCTGCCTCAGAAAACATTGGGCATAGCTGGGAGAAGTCTAGAAGCTGGGCAGCAAAGATGGTAAAAGTTGTGGGATGGTACTCAGGAAGAGTTAATAAAAAAGACTTTTCCAGTCTGGAAAAAAAGACAAGTGAGAAGAAATGTTGTGCATATTTGTAAAACCTGTAGCACAGAGGATGAGATGAAGAACAAAACTGTTCACCACCTCCCTCGGTAAAGGAACATGAGACAATCACATTTAGAATCATAGAAAGGGTTGGGTTGAAAGCAGCCTTAAAGACCACCTAGTTCCAACCCCCTTGCCATGGGCTGGAACACCTCCCACTAGGCAGGGTTGCCCAGAGCCCCATCCAACCTGAACACTTAAAGAGATGGGGCATCCACAACTTTTCTGGGCAAGTGATACATTCAAGACAAACAGAAGGATGTGACTGGTGGCACAGATCATATGGAAGCTTGGGACTCTGTGGTGTAATACAGTTGTAAATTGTGTGCAGCTTCAAAAATTGAGCAAAGAAACTGATGGAAGAAAAGCTCTTTTGGGCTAATCCATAGAAATAACCACCTCTGGCAGACCAACAAGTCACTAAAGGATTGGAGAGCAAGCTGCTAACAAACTCCATTGCATCTCTGTGTATGCCATTCTCTGTGTATGCCATTCCTTCAACAATTTTAATTTTAATCCAGAGTGATACTAATAATTCTATGAAAGTCAATATTATTTGTATTTTCACTGAAGAATTTAAAGCAATAACTAATCTGTTTCCCTCAGCATACAGGATTTTTTTATTTTTTTTATTTTTTAAGGGTTATGCAGAAGATGATGTCTGGGACTAGATACATCCATATTTCAAACTGAGAACCCACATTTAGTGTCACACAATATTTGCTTTATAATAAGTCAGTTAACCTCAGTGACTGTAAACGATTATATTAAATAACAAGATGATATTAGAAAACACAAAGTAAGCCTCATATATTGTTTTGACTGTCTTTTAACCTTTATTTTTCAGCCAAATTTTCTCAAGACCAGGAAAGAAATAGATTTTATTTTTAATTCAGTCATTGCAAAAAATACAAATGCTTCTGAAAGACCTCTAGATTATTTATTGTTTGTTTGTTTGTTTGTTTTTAATTCTATGGACTCCAGAGCAGTAAAATAAAATTTTAAAAAGTTTCACCCTCTTGATTCCTTCTTACAAAAATAGATTTTTTGGTGAAAATAACAGTAAGTCTAAAAGAAGAATTTACAGTAAAAATTCATTAAAAGGATAAAATCTGGGGATGATAGTCCAGCTGTAATTGCTGCTAGGGAAGTTGACTTATGGATATTCTCTGCTGAGGGCTCTGGTTATTTCTAGCTCAGTTTCTGGTTTCAGTCCCAAATGGGCAGATCTAAAACAAATGTGTCAATTAGAGGCTTAGACAAAAATTCAGACTTGTCCTTATGCAAATATCTGCACTAGCTTTGTAAGTAGAAAAAAAAAAAAAAAAATACAAGCTATGTTGGACCTCTCCTTGCATTTGGAGAAGACAGAGGTTTCTAAAGGTGCTATGGCTGACACCTTAGCTGTGGTCCGTTGCTTCAGAACTTGTACTGAGCAGTTCACTGAAAAAAATCTTTCAGTCTCCCAGTCTCCTTATGAATATGAGATTAGGTTTTATTTTGTCTTAGTTATAGTATAAAAAACGTAGTATGTCTCAGCATGCATAGTATGAAAACCATGGTGTGTTTTAGCATATTTCATGGAATCTAAGTTTTGAATAATACATTTTACACAAACTGAAAACTTTCTTTTGGTTTCCTTTTAGTCACACTAGTTTTAATAGCTCAGTCAAACATAAATGTTGTCTATTTTTGGAAATGGGCAGCTGGATTATCTAGGGGTGTCAATTGCTTAATATTTAAGAAATTATAAACAGTGATTAATTGGATCTGCACACACTAAAGTACCAAGCATTAAATTTAATGTGGTCTTAACTTATATTGTCTAGTTGCAATAGTAAAGAATATATTCATCATACTTCAAAAAATAGAAGGGAGTTTGGGGAACATCTATTTGATAGATTACCGCTCACTTTCATATAGGTAAACAAATGAATTAAAGAAAAAAATAATCCTACATACTGTGCATAATTCTGAATATATATTTCGGTGTATGCGTATTCACATATATGGAAGAACTCCCCTGTTATCATGAGCCTGAAATGGTCTGAATATGAAGAAATGATCATAACCATAATGAATCAAGAGAGAAGGAATTTTAGAAGAAAAGTCTTCCCACCCCTCATAGCAAGCAAATATCTGGGATAGCTGAAGAACCTTACTGCTGATTCACACAGCCAGTTCTGGTGCCTGGGTCTGGGAGGGGAGCTGCCTATATCCCTAATGGGTCACTTACTCATCACTCATCTTTCACCTCTCCTGGAAGCACTCATTTAGGACTAGCTGTCCACATGAATACCTTGGTTGGTCTACAACTGCACAATCTTGCAAAAAATTAATATTAGCCCTGAGGATTGCTATCAATGTTTAGTACAGCTGCAGTTGGCTGTCATAAATGACCTTTAGATTTAATAACTTTATTAGTAGTAGTAAAAGTAGTAGTAGTGTAGTCCCAAAGTAGTATTAGTACCAGTACTGTGCTTTTTTTTTTCTGTATTTTGTGTTGTACTGTGGTGGGGGTTTTTTGGTCAATAATTTTCTTGTAACATCTAGAGGCTGCTTGCTAACAGATTGTAGATTCTTCATGCATTGTGGCAGAACAGTCCCTCAGGTCAATGCTCAGATATGGAAGAAAGAATAGGAAATAAGGTCAACCAGCTGCCAGGAGCAGAGGCCAACACTGCTATTTCCACAGTACAGGAGGCAGCCTAGAGGCTGGGAGCTATTCCAGGAGGAGGAACTTATTTCTACTCCTACATGCCATGGGTTCATCTGGCTCAGAGATCAAGTTCTGCCTACTCTCTCCCCAAGTGTAGAGCCTGGAGTTATTGCTGTAGTCTTATGCACCTCAGACCCCCTTGTTTCTTATGGCACATGGTAGGATCCTGTTACTGAGGGGTGCACACACTTGTATGCCCATCTCTCCTTACAGTGTTTTACAGCTTTCCTAACTTCCACTGAACAAAATATCTGTTCAGCTGTAAAAATGGTGTGGATCCTTACATGAAGTATTATTTTTAAATGGAAATACCATGGTATTTATATACCTATTGTCATTACAATAATAACTGCAGGCATACACATTTGCTTTCAACTCTAAAAGATATTTGTGAGATGTAGTGATTTTTGTTGACAGACAAGTGAGAAGAAACTTTTTTTTTTCTCTCTCTCTTTAGATTATCTTATTTTCCTGAGTCCTGTGGTCATGTGAGTTATTGTTAAGATAGGTCATGGCAGCACCTGTCTTTATGTTAGCTTTTTAAAAAGTACTGTTACCTTGGTAACTACCATATCACCTCCTTGAAATAACATGCACAATATAGAATATGATCTTTTGCACTGTAAAATATTCTAGGGAAAATGTTCAGTGTAAAGCACATTTTTTTTTCCAAATTTTAATGAGGTTTGAATGATGTTTTTAATAATTTTTCTACCAACTTTCCCCATTTAAAATACTTTTATGGAGAAAACAAATGAGTGCACCAACGCATACTTCCATCCCTACTGACCCCTTCAGTTAGTGACAGAACTTACTGTACATGTCATTTTTCATACAGGTATTACAAAAGTTCTATCAATTTTTGCTTCAGTCATTGCATCCCACTTACTCCATTTCACTCAGATAGCTCAGACAATAGAGTGATTAAGCTAAGGCAGCCAGAAAGGATTTTCCTCAGCTCATATTCATCTGAATTATTTTATTCAAAAAATCATGGACTTTAAGACCAGAAGCAACCATTGTGATTATTTAGTTTGGAGTCTTGCATAGTAAAAATGACAGAATCTCACTGAGCAATCTCAGAAAGACATGAATGCCTTGCTGAATTTTTAGGAACATATCCTCACTAACCATCTTTGTGCAAAAAACGCAAGCAAACAACCATACTGGGATCAGCTTTTACTATTGCCAGGTTGAATCCTATATTTTACATGTTCTACCTTATCCTGGACTTTCTCAGGACTGACCTTTGGAACAACTGGTTGTGTTGTGGTTATGTGTTTCAGCTTCATTATGTTTCATCTTTAGCACATCAGCTTTCTGGCTTCTGAGCTTCAGAAAGAGGGTTGGTAATGAATTAGAAAAAAAATAAAAAAAAAAAAAATGTTTGCATTCCATTTTTTAAAATGCACTAAATGCACTAAATAAAAGTGAAATGTCAAGAAAAGCATTTTGTTCCATTGTTTATGACCATTTCCTTGCTGATCCTGGAGTTCTTGGTAGTGCAACACCTTTCCTCTTCAGCATACACTCCCTGTTCTTTGCCCAATTCTGTTTGCTCTTAAATGTCATTGATTTCCTATCAGTTATTTAGCTGCCAGCTACACCTTTCAAAATCTCTGCAGACTGTACAAGCCATCTAGGAATTGACTTACTAAGCATATGTTGGTGAATTTTAAACTTAGTAAGATTCATCAAGACAGCAAAGAAATATTTCTTTAGTAGTATGTCTTTTTCTCTCAATTTAGTAAGACAGCTGCAATAATATTTGCTGAGCCTTCACAAAATAATGAGTACTTTAAGGCAAATGATTGTGGTCAGATTTCAAATGAGAGATTGCTGGCATATCAAATAGAAAAAAAGTATTTCAGTGAAAACTTCTATCCTGATTTTTCTTTGAAAAGTGAAAATCTAAAATTTTTTTCTGTGAACTCTTTTGGAATGTGTTTTACCTATCTATGAGAAGTTTCTTTCTTTCCTCTCATTTCTACTGATGAATTTGGAAAAGAAATGGGATTTGGATTAACAAATTGGCATCATTAGTATTATTTGCATGCTTCACACAATAAAATTGGTTTTGAATCTTTTTTCTCTGACAGGTATCATAAGTCTGCTGAATTCAGTGAAGCTGCACAGTTGGAAATCCAAGGTAAATGAGAAGAAATCCAGCTGTTTCTATGAAATTTGAGAACACTGTGGGGTTTTTGTACATTTAAAAACATTGCTGCTATGGATTTTAATAATTTGTATTTATTAGACCAGAGAATTAGAGAAAAGTTCCTGTTTGTTGATTTGAGACTGTGTTTTCTAAACCTGATTAAACCAATTAAGGGTGATCTTAATGCCAGTAAGAAATAGACATCTTTCAGAATTATTTTGCTTCATCTATAGTTCTATGTTTTATTTTTTTGTTTGCTTGTTTTTCTTAAAAAAAAAAAAAAAAAAAGTCACCATATAAAAGAAGACAAAGATAGGACTCCACTAACTCTTGCTTGGACAAAGTGACTTTTCCACTTTTTTCAAGCAATAAAACAAGAGCAAGAAAATACATTGTGCTATGTGTGGGAGGAGACAAACAAATAACCAGTAAATTAAAATATTAAAAGAAGCTAAATCACTTTGCTTCTCCTCTCCCCACTGTTGGAGAAGGTATTGCATGCCTGACATTACAAACTCTCTCAGCTTCCCAGAAGGTAGGACGAGCTTTGTACTAATTAGTTAATAATACATTCAGAGATTGTTCAGGTTTGTAAAGTTTTTTTTTGTTGTTTGTTTGTTTTTTCCTCAGGAGTCTCTTTTTGGGAGTAGAACCCTACAATGATTCAACTGAAATTCCCCTGTTCCCCTATTTTCAAACTCCATAATAATGAACAGATCTCAGAAAGACTGCTATGATCCCAATGAAAGAGTATACTCATATAGATTTTATTCTCCCAGCCCTCCAGATATAGAAATTTTAAATTTGATAAATATATAATAAAGAATATAATATATACTCTTCCCACTCCGCCCCCTTCCATTTTGAAGAAATTGTTTTAATTTAAAAAATTGTTTATTATTCTTCTTGGGGGAAAGTGCTCTGAAATGGCACTTGCATTTTCAAAATGACAATATATTTTAAATAAACACTTTTTCTGGAGTTGTCTTTTTAAAACTCGTCATCCCTTTTGTCTGCTCCATGTGTCTCCACCAGTAAAGGTATAGAAATCATGGCAACAGTCTGCTCATTAGATTTGCTTTGCATCCTCAATTCATGTCATATAAAAATCATGAATAATGTCTGTCTGCAATGTACTACTTTTCTCATCTCTTTACATATAGATAAAAACAACTTAATATTACCGAGGAAGGGCAGTCCTTATTGCAGTGAAGTTTGCCATCCATCATACATTTTGCAGTAACCACCAGAGATCGGGGAGATGAATTGTGTTTAACCATGCCATAGATGTCCATAATTTGGGGCACAATGCTGGGAACTTCAATAAGAAATTTAGCCAAGGTGGTAGGCTGCAAGTTAGGTGAAAGTGCAAGGATTTTCTCCGGTAAGCACACATTGCACCATGCCACCTACATCTATGTTTTGTTGATCATGTCACTTACATCTATGATCCTCGTTGCCTGTCTCTTCAGTCTGCCCAAATGGTAGCTGAATGCTTTTTATCTAACTAGAAGCTGACAGCACATGTTTATGCTTATGATAGTTACAAAGCTAAAGAAACCAGTGTGGCGCAGGTGAGCTGGGTACTTAGAGTGAACCAACACCTGGGTTTGATATTTGTCTTCCCTCTGCTTCTATCTTAGATTTAGCTAATTTTGCAATCTGTTGTGCCATTTTCAAGAGTGTAGCAAGGAAGTCAATAACAGAGCTGTCAAATTTCTTTAGGTGTAAATACTGTAATAGAGGGTAAACATTTCAAATAAGATAAAATAAATAAATAAATGCATTCATGGAAGACACACAAGAAAAGAGATACAGTAGCATAAAGCATTACATATAGCGCAAGCTGACAAACCATATTTCCTAACAACCTTATTACTTCATAATAACCTTAACAGCTGCAGTCCTTTTTAATCTACTGTTTAAAGCAGACTTTATTACAAGTCGAAAAGGATTATTTTTCTCATTAACATTAAAAATCAGTAATATATGACATTTAGATATTTCCTGCTCATTTCTTGCATAAGCATCAGAAAGAACAATTTTCACTCAAATCCAGGAAGAGATTAAGGAGCCTAAAATATCTGAATGTCTGTCCTTGCTTCTTTGTCACAGCCACTACTTTTTTGTTGTTGTTGTTGTTGTTTTGCATATATTATGTCCATTTGGTTTGGATCCTGGTTGCCCTGATTAAACCTAATAATTTTTATTTTTTTGAGCTTTTCTAGTTTTGCCAACCCAGATTTCCCAAGGAAGGAGGTGATAAAAAGTTTTGCCCAGGTGGAAGCTTTTGAAACTGACCCATTTGAGAAAGCCTAATAGGCAGGGAAGATGGATTTGGGTGACACTTGAAAGGGAGAAAAGGGAATTGAAATGACAGAGGAAGGTGAGAAGTCCTTAGACAGATTTTAGGAGATTCCAGATCCCTACCAAAAAAAAATATATAATAATAATAATAATAAATAAAAATGGAGGAGACAGATGCTGCTGGCAATGATAACACAAATGTGCAGTGTCAGGATGTTGCTGCTCTTAGGGAGATTTTGAGAAGTTCCCATGCTGGGCTGACCCTTGCTGCTGAGGGTGTGATTTTCCAAGTGTTTTGTATCTGAGTAATCTGAATTTCTGTGTCCTGGAGAAGACTGAAAACAGAGCCCAGGAAGATGAGGGCCAGTGTCCTGTGGAAAGGTACGGTGCTGCAGCCCTCCCTCACCCCCTGGGTTCCCCAAGGAGTGTGTCCTATGGCTCAGCTGTTGTGCTGCTCAGAAAGATTTAAAAACTGTGATCCCTGGCATGAGAATAATGAAAATATGTATGTGTGTGTCTGTCTGTGTGTGTGTGTAAGGATGGGCTTGGAATATTTTTTTAGTTCCAGA
Source organism: Oxyura jamaicensis (assembly GCF_011077185.1). Lineage (NCBI taxonomy): Eukaryota > Metazoa > Chordata > Aves > Anseriformes > Anatidae > Oxyura > Oxyura jamaicensis. The sequence continues at coordinate 105,656,969 of NC_048894.1, forward strand.
GGTTCAAAGAGAAAACCGTATTAATGAATAAGCTCATGGGATCCAGATCCTTTATAATGTCTCCATTTATGAAGGTGGCTCTGATTCAAACACGGATAAAAAATAAATAATAATAATAATTTTTTAAAAAATGTGTTGTGTTGCTGTTGTTTTTTATTTAGATATGTAGGAAATGTTAGTGTGGCATAGGCTTCCTGAAACAATCTTGCTTCCTTCATTCAGTACTCCACACAGACCAATTTACATTTCTCCTTAGATAGCAAGAAATTTGAACAATTCTCAGATACTTGAAAGAAGCATAAGACATCATTATTAGATCCTCTAGTACAGTAGCCAAACATCTCAAATGTAGATGATGTTTCATTAAACGGATTTGGACATTTTGGAAATGCAGAATACCAAGGGTGTATAGAAAGCCATTATCAAAACAAAACTATATCAACAAGATGAGTATCAGAGATAATCAGAGGTGGCTGTGTTTGAGCTGAAGGTACTTCTACCATAGTATTACAGAACAAGTGGAGTTAAATGACACTAAAATCAAAATAAGTGGCTAAAACTTGTTTCCTTTTAAAACAATTGCAAAATTTCTCTTACACGCAGTGGTAAAAGATCAGTTACAAAAGAAAATAAGATGATTTGTCCAGCCAGGGGAGAATGTATAGACTTGGATACTGCAGTCACAGCAACACCAACCTCAGCGGACTAATAAAGAAAATATTTGGAACAGGGAATAATAGAAATAGGAGTCTGGATAAGGCCTGAAACCAGAAACCCCACAGTGGACAGAAATATCATATAAAGAATGGTGATGGATAAGAGTTTTTTTTTTTTTTCTTTGTTTGTTTTTCTTTTTCAGAAACACACTGTGAAAGGCTCTGAAATGAAAAAGAGAAAGAAAAGATCATTCAATGCAAAACTGGAGAATCAAGACAAAAGGAGGAAAATTAACTTTAAATTGAGACTTCTGGGCCTAGAAGGCTTTTCTATCTCTTTTTAAACTAATCTTACAGAAAAACACTGTAGACAGTATTACAGCTATTATATTCCCACCACCAGTCTGAAAACCACACTAACAGTAAGCCATCAAATATCCTTATCGCAAAAGAAAGGATAAACACTTCCTCCTTATTGCACTGCTGTTCCAAAGGGCTATAAAGACACACACTATTAGATAAAATTACATTTACTGCTATTCCTCAATCTGTACTAGTCCAAAGCCACATGCAGTATCTCCTGCCATGAAGTGAAGGGACAAGAGAAATGCAATGTCAGTCTTTCTGAAATGCCATTGAGAAAATTACTAAAAAAGTTCACTCTTTCCAAAATTTTGCATACCTTCTTTGTCATAGCAAGGAATTTCTTCTTGCCTGACCCCATTTTGTCAACCAGCATTGCTTTGTAAGGCCACATCTTTTTCTAAATTATTACAGGAACTCTGTTATAGATTCAGGAATGTTTTTCTCTTAGAAAGAGAGTGAATCTATTGAAACCTTAGAAAGCTCCATTAAAATCAGATAAATCACTGGGAATGTCAAATGATGTAACCAAGTATAACATCAGTACAAGCATCACTGATGCCCCTGAACATGCCCTTTGGGACATATACTTGGAAACAGAATGTTTTCACCTTACCTAAGTGGAAATATAACAGCTCTTCTTTTTCCAGAAGGATGGAACAAGCTACAGTTAGGAATCACTTAATAAGTACTAACACTGATCTTAGCATTTAGAGTATCTTTGAAGGAAAAAAAAAAAGAGCCTCTGAAGGCCAGATTCTGTCCTGACTCCTCACATTCAATAATACCTTACTTACCAACTTTTCAAAACACAACTATTAGTTCATTATTAAAAAAATAAAACTAGCTTTGCCTGTCCCTGTAACCTGAAATGTGTATATTAAAAAAATATATATTTTTAATATTATTTTTCTCCTTTTTACTTTCTTTAAGTGTTTTATTTATTTTGTTTTGTTTTGTTTTGTTTTGTTTTGTTTAGGGAGCTGTAAGGTTTTGTGGTCAGTTTTAGATACAATTCTTAAGAGGTATGCAAACATTATATTTCCCTTTACATAGCAAATTTTAAGACATGGAGAGTGAAAATAACTAGTCAGAATCTTAACAGGCAGCTACTAGCAGCACTGGAATAAAGATTTTAATAATCCTGCCTACTCAAGAATCACTAAAAAATCATGTTTCTGTACAGCCAACATTCAGTTAAACTGTCATTTGCTGGGTGGCTATGATATATATATAGAGAGAGAGAAAGTAAATGACAAATAAGTGATTTGTCTTTTTTAGTCTGGGAGACTGCAAAGTTAGTCTGCAACAGACAGCTAAAGGAGTGATGCTATTATACTCGTTGTATAATTTGGGAAAAACCTGTAGACTTAGTTTCTGAGTGTTTGATGTCTGGTTTATGCTGTTAATGTGATATACCCAGCTCCTGATGAGATCCTGTGGCAGGTATTTGAAATTCCCAAGACCATTTCCCATCTACCTAGAGGAATCCCATTTTGGAGTCATGAATATAGCTTGTCTCTGAAGAGGAGCCTTGGCGTGGTTGCTTAGGAACCAGACAAAGGGATTCAAGAGAGAAAGAAGGTGTAATGGTAATGAATGAAAATATAATCTGTGGCAACATCTGACTCATATGGGTAACTGGAAGAGTCTTGGTGCCTGTATAGTTGATAAAATTATATTTTCATTTCTGTCAATTCATTCTTGTCAGAGGAGTCTTAACTTCCTTAATTGTCATTTAGCTGTAAATTACATCTCTATTCACAAAATCTGGTCAGAGTATGTATATATTATCCAAGGGGTTTAGAAATTAAGAAATACTTTCTGAGAAAAACAGTTTTAACAAGCTAATGAAAATTAAAGTGTTATTTGTAACTGTTTATAGAGCAGCACTCGGACAGCATGTGTCTTGGGATCTCTGATGACAGTCAGGTATGGTAGATTAACACTAATGATGATCTCAAAATCACATAAATAAGCTTCTGTCATAAGTGCTGCACTGAGCTATCTGTGGCTGGAGGATGCTTATGATTCAGCTCTCCATTACCTCCTCAGTGAATTCACATGCGGCAGCTGGGTGGCAAATGTCAGCATATGGTAAAACAATAGCATAATCTGAAGGTAACTCAGACCTTTAGAATCTCATACAAATAGGCTGGCAACACGATGTGGTGTTGATGTAGGGCAGATGTAATCTGCAACAAAAGGTGTGTGCTGGTGGGCTGCTGAGCTGGCCATCTGCCTGCAGCCTCTGGCTATGATGCCAGCAAGTCCACCCACCTCTAAACACAGTACTCTGTGCATCGCATTTAAGTTGGAGATGTGCTTCTGATGGCGAACTTTTGCAAGGCCAAAATGTGAAAAATGTTTTGTGACACTGACCACTCATGCTATAGTGGTAACAAAGAACAGGTTGTTTACATGGTGGTAAATAATTTAATAAATTCATTATTATGGATGATTACATTATATGTTCATTTATACATATTATTATTCCTTTTTAAGGTTGTTAAATGCATTCAGAAGGCAAGAAATGTGCATGCAACCTCAATCCAGAGATGATGACAGAGCTTATAACGGCTAGTTTAAAATAATGATTGCTTCATCATCTTGTCATATATTATGTGGGAAAATGCTATATTTTCATGAATTAAAAAATAAGGAGAGTTGATAATAAAACCAATACCCCTACTCACGCAGGAGTATATGATCCCAGAATCACAGAATCATCTAGGTTGGAAGAGACCTCCAAGATCACCGAGACCAACCTCTGACCTATAAACTAACAAGTCCTCCACTAAACCGTATCACTAAGCTCTACATCTAAAAGTCTTTTAAAGACATCCAGGGATGGTGACTCAGCCACTTCCCTGGGCAGCCCATTCCAATGCCTAACAACCCTTTCAGTAAAGAAGTTCTTCCTAATATCCAAACCAAACCTCCCCTGGTGCAATTTTAGCCCATTCCCCTCATCCTGTCACCAGGCATGTGGGAGAATAGACCAACCCCCACCTTGCTACAGCCTTCTTAAGGTACCTGTAGAGTATGATAAGGTCACCCTTGAGCCTCCTCTTTTCCAGACTGAACAATCCCAGCTCCCTCAGCTGCTCCTCATAAGACTTATTCTCCAGACCCCTCACCAGCTTCGTAGCCCTTCTCTGGACTCGCTCAAGCACCTCCATGTCCTTCTTGTAGCGATGGGCCCCAAACTGAACACAGTACTTGAGGTACAGCCTCACCAGCGCTGAGTACAGGGGGACAATCATTTCCCTGGACCTGCTGGCCAGGCTGTTTCTTATGCAAGCCAGGATGATGCTGGCCTTCTTGGCCACCTGAGCTCACTGCTGGCTCATATTCAGCTGACTGTCAACCAACACTCCCAGGTCCTTCTCTGCCTGGCAGCTCTCCAACCACTCATCTCCCAGCCTGTAGCTCTGCTTGGGGTTGTTGTGCCCCAGGTGCAGGACCCGGCACTTGGCCTTGTTGAACCTCATACAGTAGGCCTCAGCCCATCAGTCCAGCCTATCCAAACCTTCCTGCAGAGCCTTCCTACCCTCAAGATCAACACATGCACCTAACTTGGTGTCGTCTGCAAACTTGCTGAGGGCGCACTCGATCCCCTCGTCCAGATCATCGATAAAGATATTGAAGAGAACTCACCCTAGTACTGAGCCCTGGGAGACTCCACTAGTGACCAGCCTCCAACTGGATTTAATTCCATTCACCATGACTCTTTGGGCCCAGCTACACAGCCAGTTTCTAACCCAAGGAAGCATATACCAGTCCAAGCCAAGAGCAGCCAGTTGCTCAAGGAGAATGCTGTGGGAAACAGTGTCAAAAGCCTTACTGAAGTCAAGGTAGACCACATCTACAGCCTTTCCCTCATCCACCAAGCTCATCACTTTGTCATAGGAGATCAGGTTCATCAAGCAGGACCTGCCTTTCATAAACCCATGCTGACTGGGCCTGATCGCCTGCTTGCCCTGCAAGTGCTGTGTGATGACACTCAAGATAATCTGCTCTATGAGCTTCCCTGGCAGTGAGGTCAAACTAAGAGGCGTATAGTTTCCCGGTTCTACCTTCCAGCCCTTCTTGTAAATCGGTGTCACATTTGGTAGCCACCAGTCAATTGGGACCTCCCCTGATAGCCAGGACTGCTGATAAATGATGGAAAGTGGCTTGGCCAGCTCTTCCACCAGTTCTCTCAGCGCACACGGGTGGATCCCATCCGGCCCCATCGACTTGCGTACATCTAAGTACTGTAGCAGGTGGCTAGCCATTTCCTCATGGATTGTGAGGGCCACATCCTGCTCCCCATGACGTTACGCCCAGAGTCAAATTGAGACTTGAGCCTAAAGACACAAGTATTCAAATACATAGCAAAATAAGTTCAGAAAATTGTGACAGGATGCCAGTAGGATGCCAGTCATGAGAGCTCAGAAAGCCTCAGGTTAGAGTTGAAAACCTATTCAGGGCAGAGTGGATGTGAGTTTCAAATTAAAATAATAGTAAATAGAGATATTGTGTTGTCTCCTTAACTCAGCCTTTCCCTTTTCCAGAAGTTGTTTTTCATGCATACAGCATTGTTTTAGCAAATCTACAGAAGCAGCCAAGAAAGCAGAATCAATTTGGTGAGCTGTTCTCTGCTGGTAATTCTCTTTAATTGTCTCCTGTGCCTTAACTGTGCCATTCGTTCCTATGCTTCAAGTTTGAATGTGATTTTCACAATAATTTGCTGTTTTCTATTTTGGCATCGAGGTGCAACCATTGGGTTTATTTCTGATTTGCCATTTGAAATTTTGACAAAAATGCCTATCGTTAATACCTGGCCATTTGATACGAGAGGAAAGAAGGAAGGAACAATTCTTTGTTGAACAATCATCAGATGTGAAGGGCTTGTGGGCAGAGTCAAGTGGGGAAAAAAGAAAATATGGTTTGGAGAGGAAAAAAGAGGACTGGGATGAGGGTATAGGATGTTGGTCATGCTGCTGTGAGGGACTTGTGTGGATGTAAGGGCTGTTGCTATGGGAGGGGTGGGAGGAGGGCAGCAGAGTTCCACTAGGCAGGGAAGGGCTGATCTGCCCAGTCCAGGGCAACTGAACTGATCCCTGGAGGTCAGCAGACCTGTCAGTCTTTGAAAATTCTTTAACAGTTAAATTCTATGTCAATTCTTTGATTACTTTATCTGGTGGTACCTACTGTGAGACAGATAATCTTATAGCTATTTTCACAGTCCAGCTCACTATTTTTTTTTTTATTTATTTTTTTAAGAACATGGGGCAACGTTAGTTTTTGTTGTTGTTGTTGTTTTTTTGTTTGTTTGTTTGTTTGTTTTTGCAATCTACTGCTGTAATGTCTGCTGAGCCCTAGGACCTGCTAAAAGCTATAAGATTATCTGTCTCACAATAGGCTCTAGTGGTCCAGAGGCAGCTCTGGTAACATTTATAGAAACAAAATGTATTGACATAATTTCAAAATGTCTAAAATATATTTAACATCTTCCCTAGTTACTGTTGGAAGGGAGACCACTCCATAATCTGTATCATCTGGCTTTTTCATGAAATACTCAAAACAAATAATTATAGGAGAATTTGAGTTTACCACACTATTATGGATGGCAGTTAATTTCCATTTAGTATTGGGAAAATTTCCTTGAAAAGACTCCTTGAATATGTATTACATATATGTCTCTTGCTTTTTCAAAATGAAATTGTTATCTATTCACTCAAATGTATATATCTCCACAAATCTAAACTTATCCATGTAATAAGTTTTTATTCACTTAAATATATTTCACACATAGAAAGTGATAGAGAAGGTTGCATATTAATATGTTTTTTTAACTCTTGGTCTTTATTTGCAGGTTTTGGACCATTCTCATCAGCCAGGTTTGCTGTCCTTTCTGGGTTTGCAGACAAAGCTATTGTCTTTTGTATTTTCTGTCTCCAACTTCCTTCTGAGTTCCTTTCTGCTTTCATCTGCTGACAGTCACTTCATCTCACCTCCTTTTCTGAGGCTCCCATATTCATTGACATGTAGCATTGTCTTTGATCTTAGAGTCTCCTGTCAGCTTGAATAAAGATAGGCAAAAAAGAGCCATGAATTTATGCTCCCTCCCTGTGTTCTCTTATGGAATCCTGACTATTTTATGTCCTTTCTCTTAACTTCATCCTCTCATTTAATTCTGAGAAGCAAACAAAGATAATTTCAAACACATAAAGTGAGGAGCACAGGAAAGTCGTAAAATAATAGTATCCTTCATTCAAAAAGCCAGGTAATTGTAGAAAAGATCTGTTCATTACTGAAAAGTACCTTTAAACATTTAAGTGTTCTTGTATGCCAATGTTGCTAATCATGCAGATAAACCTATTCATCTACACAAGTACACTTAATGACACCAAAGTTTCATGTCTTAGTATAAAATGCCACAATTTCAGTTAGTAATACATGAATATGGAGACAAATCCATAAAAATGAATTCTGAGATTTGTTGAGATTAGGATTTTGCACAGGGTTGAAGGGTGCCATGTACAATCCCATTGATTTAACTGAGGCACTAAGCAGCTGTTAAATCCTTAAGTTACATCCTCTGACAAGACCCAGGTCCTAAGAAATAAAATCAGATAAAAGATATATATATATATATATATATATATATATATATATTTTCTCTTCTAGTGTGTGATTTCTTAAATAAATTTATTTTGTAAGAAATAAGTATTAATGCATGGATTTTCTCTGAGAACTTTGAAATCTGTATCCTCCCAGGAGATAAAAGTTTATAGCATTATTCATCACATTATATGTTTGCTACACACAGTTTAAGATTAAAGGCATATTTATTGTAAGAACCGAAGCAATGAATTAGATGTTGTGTGTTTCATCTATACTTGTCACGATTCTATAGAGCTTGTTAGCAGTCTAGGATATACAATGATTTAATGCTGGGTTCACATTCAGCTTTCTATTTCAGGCTTAGGATTTACAATTATCTTGCCACTGTATTTCAAAAGAGCAGAAGCTTGACGGCTTACAAAAAAAATAAAATAAAATAAAATCCACTTAATGACTTAATAAGTATGTCTGTAAGAAGCAGTGATGTTTTCATAAAGGAAAAGCATTTTCCTTCATGTTGTCCTGCTCAGATGACTTTCTTATAAAACAAGCATCATGTTCATTACCTGAACATCTGAATAATGAGATACAAATTTGGTCCATTAATTTTACACCTATGATACACAAAATTTATGTAATTGTAAGTAAAATATTCTGACCTATTTTGGTGAGTAGTTCCACCACCTATGCACTGTAGGGAAAATAGAAACTAAGGGCTATTAATTTTTTGCACTTGCAAGTTGGTTTACTTATTCTATTCTCACATGTTTTATAGGACAGATGGGAACGTGCAAATCATTCTTCTGCTGTAAATTAAAACTACATGTTTCTATGACTGTAGATTCATAACACAGCCACTGGTAGCTGGCATTATCATTTTAGCAATTATATTCCATAAAAATAAATTATCCCAACACTGAGCAGCAAAACTCCTCAAAACATGCAAATTATCACTGGATATGAGTGATTCCTGCAGTGATTGTCTTTGAATAGTTGCAAAAAATTTAAATTAACTTTTCTAGCAGGTCATAATACTGACATCTAATAAAGTTTACTTTGGGCATGTGAATTTCATGACTGATCAATATATGAGCATATTAATAATGATTGAAAGGAAAAACAAAACAAAACAAAACAAATAAAAAAACTTTATCATGCATTCATGGAGAGTAGGTTTTAAATTTCAGCCAGAACAACAACTCTCCTGAAACCTTTGTGTAAGTGGTGAAGTGATGTGAGCTCATGAAGGAAGGAAGAAGCAAAAGGTGTGGCTAGAAAATTCACTCAGGATGTGTTATTAGAACCTGGGAATTATGCTAGTTGTACAAAGGGCTGTCCAGCATGGTGCCATTTGTACCAGACATGTACAGCTGAGATTGATAGCAGTCTGTCAGGCTCCAGCTTCCACAGTTCACCTCTGAACACCCCTAGTTTTCAGAAATACAAATGACCACAGGAAGAAAGAGAGAGGGAAAGAACCATGCCTGGGGTGGAAAAGAAGGATGCAGAGCTAATAGCAGGAATAGAAATAGGAAACTGTAGCTAAAAATATCTATGTACAGTCTTTTTGATTCCAAAGCAGACAGCAATCCCACTGCCTTTGTGTGGGACTTGGTGAAAAACAGTGGCTTGCCTGGGCTGGACATGAAATTACTTACATGGGACCAACACAAGGAGTGTGAGAGGAAGAAAAGACACTGAAAAAGGATCTGTGGCCTTTATACTAATGTCTGTGCTGTAATTTACAAGTGTGCTTGAACCTCAAGAAATCACCCTTCACTTGTACTCAGGTTTTCACCTGTATTCATACATCTTATACTTTGCCACAATATATAGTGGTGCAATATGTGAGGGGAAGATGAAGGGATGATTTATTAAGCACAGGATAACTCTGATGTAATCAGCTGTTATAGAGTGGTTCTATCTGCTGTTTTTTACCAGGAGATAATGATAGGGTTTTTTCTTCAATGGATCTTCTTTCAATTAATTTTACATGAAGAAAGCTTCAGGCTCTTTCTTTCTCACACATCTTATATCCTTCATGATACACTGTAGGGGAAAGAGGAGAACATTATGTAAGCTCTGGTGCCAGTTTTTAATATTGCAAAAGCGATTCCAGTTCCCCTTTAACACTAAAAATTAGGACAACAATGATGACAGCATTGGTAGAAAACATCAGATCACAGACAAAGGTTGCAGTGGAAAGGTTGGCTTTCAGTTACAGTTGCCAATCAGTTCCTTTATTTTTTTAACACAACTTACTCTATGAGAGCCTCTTCATCTGCCCCCGTGATTGTGCTTTTTGCATGGTAGATATGAAAACCCACACATAAATGTGAAAGAGGCTGAAATTTCTTTCTGTTTGTAAAGATGCCATGGAAAATATCAAATTAATTTTGTTCTTAAAATATATTGTCTGTATTTGCTCCATATTATTAAGATAAGGTATTAATGAGACTATCTGAAAAAAACAAACAAACAAAAAAAACTCTTTAAATGTAATTAGAGTCCAAATACCTTATAACATTTATCATAGAAATAAGACAAAATTGTCAGATGTCAACACATATCAATAGGTTTACATATTCACAACATGTTCAAGCAATGAAATGCACTTTCTTAATATTAAGTACCTAAAAATTAAAAAAAAAAAATAATAATGGAGAAACACTTGGAATACTTAAATTTGAAATACACCTTTAACTTGAACATATTTCTCAGTTTTCTTAAACAACATTTAGGATGAAATATCTAGTGCACAGTCTCATTTAGCTGTTTTACTGTTGGAGCAATAAAGCCAAACCCTGGCTCAGGTTTTTGAAGAGGTATGGAATGTAAAAGTGGTATTTTTATCCCCCATGATGTGGTTGTATGAAATGCATTATGCAGAGTATGGTCCTTCAATGACTACTGGAAGTGTTTGTGCACATAGTCTCATCTCTCAGGGTCTTATTTACAAACACACATGTATATGGGAGGAAAAGAAAGATGGGATACTTTCACCCTGGAGGAATTCTGGACTCCTAGGAATGGTATCTGTACTAGCCACTATCCTACTCTTTGTTGGAGCAGAACCTGAGCAGAATCAACCTACCCTTCCCTGTTCTAAGTTTGCCCAAGGAAAGGATGAGAGAAATGAGCCTGTCCAAGGCCCTCACTGGCTAAACCCTGGTCTGTTAGCCTGTGTCAGATACGGTATCAACATCCTTCAGCCCTCTGCAATATCCTCATACAGCTCTGCTGGCTCAGGACATCTTCCCCTCCAAGGAACTGACGTTGCTGTAGTGATGAGCATCAGTAGTGATGCAGACCACAGGTTGCAGGGGTTGATTTGGTTGCTATGAAGAATTATGGTTTTTACAGGCTAAGTCTTCCTGAGTGAACAGGAACACCACCAACAAAAAAAAAGACTTAACACAGTGGGAAAGAAAACAAGGAGAGAAATCTTCTTCACTCTTGGAAAACACTGGGAAAATACATTCTTTAATCTTCTTCATAATTTTAGATTTACTTTTACTTTTAATGCTAGTGCAGAAGACCAGGATGATTTTTCAGGTTAAATCTCTTTGGGCTGCATGGTTCTGAATCAGCATTATATTGAGTTATACCACTGTCAGCCTTGCTACTATACCTGTACAGTAGCAATACAGAATGACTGTAGAAAATACTACAGAAATATATGTTGAACTGGAGTCAAGGTTGGTGTCCCCATACCAAAACACTGATGGAAGTCATAAACAGGATTGAATTGCGAATTACCACGTTAGCTGTCTAAATTAATATTGAGCTATAGATACCCTATTTCCAGGAAGGACTCTACAAACTCAAGTTTCATTATTATCATTATTATTATCATGAAAACTCAGGCAGATTGTACTGGGCAATTAACCTGGAGACTGAGGGAAAGGAAGAATGATGAGAATTATTCTAATGGTTACAGTAGGGCCAGATGGGTGAGAGTCAGCTCCCTTTAATTTATACATATGAGGAATTAAGCTTACTTCTGGGTTGCAGTGGGTAAAGGGAATAATTGGGTAGGGCTGCAGGAAAAAGCAGAAGAGTGTAGTATTTTCTCTGCGTTGCGCTTTTTACTCTGATTATATTTGTGAAACATATTTGTGGGTAATCTCTCTCTGTTCTGGATGTGATGAAAAGAGCAGTCATCATATCTCTCAAAGTGGAGGTCTTGGTCTCAAAGGGACTTTTCTGTGTTATGGGAATATACTTAATTTTCAAATCTGTTTTATCTATAACATACTTTTTAAGATCTTAAACTGACAGTTAACTTTTTTTTTTTTTTTAATTATGGATACAATTAAGTGTATGAGGACATGGGGGGAATTTTTTAGCAAGTCTACAAAGAAACTTCAAAAGTAGATGACTGAGGATACTTAAAATAAACATAAAGATGTAAACAGGACATATTGTGTAAAATACAAATATGGTGTTTCAATTCAAACATCTGGAGCACATGGACAAACTTTAATTTGAACCACTTTGGGGATGTGCTTCAATTAACATAAATAAATAAATAAATAAATCTGTTCGGTATTGAGTTTAGAGAAAATACATTTGATTCATCCTGCTCTGCTAACAAATCAGTTCCTGTCAAATATGAAATATGAATATTGGCCTTGGGTCAAATATGACTAACTCATATTTACAATATTATATAACTGGAGATATATTTAATATTCTGAATATATTCAGCTGCTTGAGTAAGAATTGCAACAAGTCAGGAACAGTAAAAGGAGAATTCCTGAACTCTCCTTCTCTGTGATAGCAAACATCAGCAAGCTTTACTTTCTACTACTTATGATCATACACTACAGAAGCACGTAAATTACTTTCTTGAATGTCTAATCCTCTTGGATCTTGGATTAAGTAGTTTAATACAGAGCAATTATTTTAAAATTTTAATTGGGACGGGATAGATTTCTATTGTTGTCGTAATTAAAACCTTTTAATTTGAAAAATAAAATTCTTGTTCTCACACAAATTAATCTTGAAATAACAAAATGTGTCCTGATTGTAAAATGTCTGTTCTAATTGTGGATTATCTGGCAATAAAGAAGCTAAATTGGAATCAGTTTTTTAAAAACTGCATAATGTTTCTTTGATCAATTTTCAACAGTGGTATAATTTAGGCTAGATTCTGATTTTGTTTTCAAGAGCTCAAAATCACTTCAGAATGGGACATTCTGAAATACAATGTCAAAAAACAAACAAACAAAAAAATTTTTTTATGTCACTGATTCTGTGATTCACATAAATATAAATAAATATAGAGGTGCTTTTATGAGTGTGAGAATGGCCAGAATTTTGAGTGGTGTACATTAATTTAACTCTGTGTGAAACAATGCAATCACTCTGTTTAACAAAAGCAAAAATGTCAGGCGGGGTTAGTTCAGACTAGGAGCTTACATCTCCTTCCCCAAGAAACAAGAATGTCAATTCTTCCTTAAGCAAGTGTTTAACTCTTAAGTTATAACTCTGGAAGATTTTCATACACTGTAAAAACTCTAACTACGGTTAGGGTAGATGGGAAATATTACAGACAGTTGCTGTGAGGACCATCCTTTGAGAAAGTGAGGAAGCAGGAAAAAAATGTACAAAAATGAACAATTTTATTCCAATTTAATGAAAACTATTAGTACACAAAGAACAGAAAATCATTCAGGGTTTTACTTGCATGAAATATGTTCACCTGGAGATAGTAGACTATTGAAACTTAAAAATTTTCCTGAGGACACATTACTTTTGCTGCTTTATTCCAAAAAGTTATTTATTCCAGATTTTGAGTATAACAATAGGGAATACTTAGATGTTTAAAGAGATGTGTTTTGTTTGTTTGTTTGTTTGTTTGTTTGTTTTCTTTAAACCAGCTCTTAGTTTTGAAGCTCATGCTCAAATGAGGCTAAAATTTAAGATTTTAACTTTGAAAATTCTCTATTATCTTTCAGAGATAATACTGGAACTCTGAAGAATGGGAACCTTAGATCAGCTTTAGAATTATCCCAGACATAAAGCTATATTTTATTTATGCCTCTGTAATAAAAAAATTAATAGAGTTTGAAATATGACAATGAGACAAAAAAAGAATGGGTTAAATGAGAAATCATCCCTCATTGGATGTCAAATATTAAATTCCAGTCTCCTTAACTCATATATTTAGTATCCTGTGAAAGCCTTAAATAGTAATTAATAACATACAGTTATTTCTGGATTTGACAAGAGGTTTGAAAGTTTGAACCTTAAATGTTGAGGACCTGATTCTCTGCTCTACTGCTTAGCATTCAACTTATTAGAGTTGCAAGATGCTAATTAGACATGATAGCCACTTCATATACATGGAAAGGATACACGAGACAAGGGATACTGGAAGATTTCCATGTTCTGTTTTTGCTGCTTAAAGCTGACCTTGGAAAGCTATACAATCATTTCTGAAGCTGTTTAGGAAGTAATTTCTCCTTTTTTTTTTTTTTTTTCTTTTTCTTTTTAGAGTTATAATTTTGTCTCTGCTTCATGTACATTGTTGTAATGTTACATCATTTTCACTACATCCTTATTCTGAAGTGAAGCTGGAAAATTTCCCTGAGATATTACTTTTAAAGTGAAATGGATTCTTATTAATTCTCCTTGTTATTGATAAAAGTGGGCTTTTTCTTTGGCCTTCACTTTTTGATAATAAAAGACAAGATCCTGAAGATGTCTTCTATCCCTATACAATATTTAAATGTCTCTAAAATTATTAAAACTATGACTGCCATTGATTCTTTGGTTTAAATTGGCTGCTTTCGCTTCTCTGGGGTTCTCATTATTTGGAAGTTGCATTATCCTTTATTTTCTTGAATTGTTATTTGTGGCAGGCTGAGCATTTGAGTGTAATTTGGAGGTTTCAGAATTTCTCTTTGCAGAGGATTTTTTCAAACCTGCACAGCATCATACTAGCACAGTCCATCTGTGTAGAACAATGATCCCATGACAAAACTGAATCATTTCTAAACTAAAAGTGTATTTCTCAGGAATTCATAGCTTTACTTTTCCTTCCCTAATGATTCCTATGTACTTACTGCCGAAATAAAAGGATATGAGATAACTGAGTGAACAGAACACAAAAAGAAAACACTTCCCAGCTGCAAGAAAATATAAGGGAATATCCTCAGGGCAACCCTGTTGAAATACCTCTAGATTTTTACTGGTGTGACCAAAATCAGAACTGCATCCTATTCAGGAGTCGCATTCAATGCATGCTTCTCACTTGCCAACCCACAGCCCTTTGTGTATTTGAAACAGTCTCAAGCTACAGATGAATTCTTTACAACAATTGGAGACCAGTTCAGATGATTTCATAAGCATGAGCAGCCCACAGGTATGATAAGGGGAAACCAGTTCTTTATCTAATTTTCTATAGAGAGAAAAGCTTTCATACCTGTGTTACATCTGCTACATACATCACATACATCTGCTGTATTAGACAGGGAAGCAAGGACTGTTTGACGTACAGGACAATTAGAGCCATTTTATGTGAAAATCGGTATTGTCCATCATTGTGCTGTTGGCATTCTGATGAGGTAGCTTTAAAAAATTAAGCATCCCACCTGAAGGTAAAGGTGGGATAAAGAACACACTTTCTTGCTGTTTGGGTACAGGTAGTGCTGCCACAACATATTTGGCCCAACAGGCATACAATTTTTTATTTTTTTTTTTTAAAAAAAAAAAAAAAAAAAAAAAAGCTGAGACGAAGGTGAAAAGGAGAAGGAGGTGAGACCAGAACACAAGCAAAAACTATGTTCACTTGGTGTTACTACCTCAGTAAAGCACATCCAGTGAGACTTCACATTGTATGGTATTAAGTTAGCCATAGTAAATTTATCTGCAATAAAGCCCTTTTAGATTTTAACATAACTGTGCTGTTTTCCATGTCTTTCTGCAAGTAAACTGACCTTGGAGGAGGCGATTCCAGTTCTGGTTGCCTTCTTGCATTCATGAGCATGATGTGTCTACTGACTTAGGACCTGTCCTCTGCAGCAGTGAACATTCAAATTGATCTACTTGTGAATCAAAAGAGTTGATATACAAGTAGAAGGGATGATGACAGTAGGTACATAGACACTGAAGCTGGCTTTGTGTGTCCCATTTCAGAGGAGCTATGTTTGAGGGGCATAACATTTGAGGCAGGAAGCACTGAAAGACAGGGTTTGCTATACGCAGCACAGTTCTGCTTGAGGCAGGTGTTCTGCTTCAAGATTTGACATATTATGTCCCTGTAGCACTGTAACGTAATGTAATTCTAAAATTATATTAGCTTCCTGATGGAGGAAAATGAAGCATAAAGATCACATAATTTTCCAAAGACGAGTCAGTGCCAGAGCTAGGAACAGAATAATAATAGGCAACAGGATTGCTGGAATTGTAGGAATGTCACAACTTGAATTGCCCACTGTATTGCAGGATGACAAAGCCATTAGATGCCAACACTGTACATTGTAACACACAACAATGACAGCCCCACACCTGTCATCCTAATGTCCTAAAAATCCCAGGGCTGAGCAGTGCCCTGTCCAAGTAGCAGTAAGGGAGGACATCTGAAACTGTAGCTCTCCGTGCAGTTGGTGGTGTTTCCCCCTCACCTGCTCTGCTAGAGCAGAGCCCAGGCATTTGCATTTGTAGGTGCTAATAAATCACATAAGTAGATGGGAGAAGGAGCTGAACTGGTCAGTGGATGCTAACACTGAAGGAGATCCCAGCCCTGTTTTGTATTCCGTTTTTACCCAAAAGCCAGTCCCTCAGGGGTTGATCCCAGTGCTCAACAAGATCAGAGCATCTGTGGAGCAGGAGAAGAATAACAGACTGCGATAATACAACTTTTCCAGTTCTCTTCTGATCCCTTACTGATCCCTTGTAACGGGGACTGTGAGCCCTCAGCTGGTACCTCTGTACTTCATGAGGGGAACTGGTCTGGTGAAAGGTTCAGTCATCGTTTATCATTTGAACCAAGCTCAGGCAGGCCAGCTCTGTCCCCCTTGTGGGCACTGTCTTTTGATAAAGTAATGAAAAAGAGTAAGAAAGCTATGATCTATGCAGGACTACGGTGCCTGGTAGAGATAAGTTTCCCTTAATATGACCCACTGTCTCCTAGTCGACAGGACAGGACTGAACTCATAGAGAAGGGAAGGGTGGAAAAAAGGTGGGGATTTTTAAGAGCATTTGGGGGATTTCCTATCTCAGTTTCAGTCTCGGATTAACTCTTTATATATCCTTGAGACTGACCAAGAATGCCCAGCATCCCCAGCACCTCTTCCACTTCCCACCTTCCTCAGTGATGGTAATAAAAGTGCTATGCTGTTACTACAAGACTTCATGTACTGAAAAGATCCTTGAAGTTGTGGTTGCCAGACGACCATGTTCAAGGGAAATGTGTTTCTAAACGGAAAACATTTCTGAAGAAATTCTTTGTCCCTCATTTTTTGCTGTCTTTCTGTATGAAAAGCAGAAAAAAAATACTGTTTGAGACAGCAGTAAAACCCTTTTTCTCCTTGGACAGTAATTACAGCAAGAGGTAAAATAAAGAATCTGTGTTTCTGCTGCCATCTTATACTATTCTTGTGTCATGATACAAGCCTGGTTTAGAAAACAAAACATGATTGTCAACTGACCAATGCAGTTTTGATGGTCATTGCTTCATATTTGTGTTATTAACTGGCATCCTGTAATCTTCCCCTGATGAAAAGTCAGGGGATAGCACCCTATCCACATGGCTAAGCAGTTGGCTTTCATTATTCCCACACATGAAACTAGGTACCAAACTCAGATGGTGATTTAAAAATACATTGTCATATATAATAATGAATGCTTCTGCAACCTGCACAAAGTCAGAGGTTTTAAAGTACTACACTAGAAAGGAAGGAATAATCATTCCCATGCTAGATGCTGCCTCATTGTCTGTTAGAAATACCTTTATAAAACTTAATATTCGCTTTAGCAATTGAAAATTTTAATTACCATTGTAGCATTGTCACTTTTTCTGACATCATCTTAAAATTACATTAATTTTAAATGAATATTCTAGCTAAATTAAGGCCTCATTCCATCATCTTTTTTTTTTTTTTTTTTTTTTTTTTTTTTGTGCTGAATAATCTCTTAAGCTATAACTAATTTCATGTAAATAAAAACCCAGTTCTTGTAATAAAGAAGCAAATAGCAAGGGAAAAGATTAATAAATCTGTTGTTTGGAACTTAACCCTGTCAGTCCAGGCTTTACAATGAAAAATTCCCTAAAGTGATTTGCTTTTGCTGGATGTGCCCTACATGTCACGCTAAGTCACTTTCAAACAGGAAGGAAGGCTCTTGCTTGCAAAATTTGGGATAGAAATGTGATGACATACCCATGGACTTCCGGTAGAAGGTCTGATTTTCCTATGTAAAAATGTAACCACCAAAGTGAGAGAATAGTCTGAGGCCATCCTTCACCATGTTCAGGGAATTTCAGTTATAGATAGATTTGCCAAACCTAAATCTCAAAAAAAATATCAAAATAATATTGCCCAAACGATCTTATAAAGCAAAGATTTTGATGTGAGGGGTAAACAGAGAAACTGTTGAACAAGTAATTTTTACTGGCATCTGGAACAAGAGACTATAAGACTGAAATGATGAAAAAGAATTCAAGGACACAACAATCCCATGAAAAATAAAAGGGGCTCTGTGATTTAAAATACATAAATCTATTTGTAGGACACAATTTTGCAGGTTAATCTGCATTCCCCAACTACTCCTGCAGGTGATATTTTCAGCAGTGCAGAGCAATTGAAAGAACAAAATTGAAGCTGTTTATATTTTGTATTTTTTTTGTGTGTGTGTGTGATTGTATAACATTAACAGTGATTAGTTTCATCATAGACATTCAGCTTATTATTGGTCCTGATCAAAATTACAGTGTGCAGTTATTTTGATTTTTACATATGTTGCTTCAGCATCTAGAATTCATTAGCCTCAATTTTCATTTAGCTTTGTGTTCAACAATGGCACAATAGCAAGGAACGCAGTCAGTTCCTCACTAATTACCAAATATTTATATTACTCAATTAATCTAACCATTTACTTTTTGTTTAGCACCAGCTGTTGCTGTTTTCTCAGAGTTTGTCTTTAAGCTAAATGCACAAGCCATGAGCAGGAGTACTGCAAGAAACATTTGAGCGAAAAGCTTGTTGAGAAGCTGCTGATTCCAAAATATGCTGTAAGTGAATTTGCATAGACGAATTAAATGACCCATATCAACTTATAGTGCTAACAAATACTATCGTGGAAGTGACAAGAAGCATATTTCTACCCCTTAACCATTAATGAAGCTACACAAGTAAATTAGGTTATGTCACTCTATCTTCATAAATTGCTGATTCAATATATCACACTTGAGAAAGAGCTGAGTAATTACAGGATGATGCTTGAAGCAATAGAGGCCTAATTTGCATATTAACAGACACTTGTAGTAATAATTTCTGTCATGGACTGGTAAATGCTAGACATGATTAATTCTGTGAGCACTGCAGTTTGACTTCTTCTTGCACAGGAAGAACTAACACACTGCAAACATGTGTGCTCCTCTGCAGCACTGAGGCAACCAGTTCTAATTAACACCAGGAACTTGCCCAGGTACAGTCTCCTTGGAGATATTTTTCCTCAGTATCTTATGCAAAAGGTCTTGTAAAGCAGTCTCAAAAGAGTGGAAGAAAGGGAAAAGCAAAACCATGAAATATTCTAAGCACCAACTGAAACAGAGTTCCTTCCTTTCAAATGTCTAAATAGATCTGGAGAGAGGATGAAACAGCTTTCCATATAGGGTTTTGGCTGGTTTTATTTTATTTGCAAACTTCTTCACCTGGAAGGCATAACAGCATATATCATATAAAATTTCTAATGAGCTTTTTACCTGAGGGCTTGTTTGTTCACATTGGTGGTGGCAGAGAACTTGGTGGCATTGACACCACGCTGGTTGGTTAATCTGTGACTGTAACACAGGCATTTAGTTCACATTAGTGAAAGTCAGTTTGCTCTCTAACAATTACCTTTTCTTCCTGTGTACTTTGAATTGTTTAGAAGGAAAATTCAATAGTTCCCTAACCAATGTAGCATTGTACTCTTTTGTGCCAATAAATAGTTACTTAGGGGAAGTGGAGGATGACTTGCCTCACAAGCCAAAATGATGAAATATTACCCAACTTCTCCATAAAAGTGTTGCAGCTGAACCGAAATATATGTTTCTGAGAAGTGATTGCAAAGGCACATTCTCTTTCGGTTCCAGTGTATGAATGGTCTCCTGCATTGGTCAAAACCAACCTAATAGGATTATCTGTGCAACATGACCTGGTGGGCAAAGCTGCTTACAGGATGTTAGCCTATCAATTTTCTTACACCAACTTTTTGATGGTCAGAAAATTTCCATGTGATATTCACCTTTCATTCTGGGACTTTGTAGGTTTATATATTTATTCCTCCTCCTTTCCAGTTTACAATCCCACATGTTTTGGGAGTGTCCTCTCTAAGGGCACTAAGCCTCTCTATGGCTTTCTTGTGACTGGGAGGGGTGGGAAATCCAGAGACCCCCAGGATGACATCTCTTCCCCTCCTTTCATACAAAGGGAGCCTACAGATGTTAATCACTATGGTGAATTTTCTAAAGACCTATTATGTTAATCCACACCAGGACCATACTTTGCTTCCTGGTCATAAAACTCTTTGGGGTAAGGCAGAGCAAAGGAATCCCTTTTTCATTGGGTCACCTGCTCTCCTTTCTGTTCATCAACAGGATATGTACTTGGCAACTCCGGCCTGGGAAATCAAGGTGACTCAGAGCATCTGCAAGAGGTCCTCAGCCTCGTCCTCTCATCAGAAGGGAGAGTTTGATGCCACTGAAGTGCAATGTACAAACTGGTTAAGGGCTGCCTTGAGCTAGACAATAGGAATGGAATTAACAAGGGCACATCTAATCTGCCTCCCTTCTCTGAAACATGTATCGTAGCCACAGATAAGAGGCCTCTGCCCCTCTGCGATAAAAACCATCACACTGCTTGTACTGAATTTGGTTGTGAAGAGCAATCCCTGTCTAAAGAGTGTCTGGAGACACCTTCTTGAATAAGTCTCTTGTGTAGTTTCTGTGTTGTTCAGTGCTCCCTTGTTCTGATGGAAAGACATTGCTTCACTAGTTAAAAGCAAGGCTTTAGAATCAGAGATCCTCTTAATGAAGGTAAAATGTTTTGTCCTATCAATTCCTAAGCAATAAGGTTCTCTGTGGTATTGTCAGAGAAAGCTCTGTTCAGCAGCTCCATCCAGAAAAATGCAAACATTTCAATTTGTTTAGAGAACTCTGTCCATAGTGTAGGGCTTTTCTGTCTTCCAAGTGGTAATAATGCAATATATTCTGCAAAGCAGAACGGTATGAATCATCTTGGGATCTAATTACTGAAAAAAAGGGGGCAATTCCCTTTAAAACCAAAGAATCTTACTAGGACATCAAACATAAACATATCAAAAATTTGCTGTGCCTGATTTTGGGGGTTGGGGGTGAATTTAACATCTTGGCTTTGATAAGCAAAGCCAAGTCAAGGTCTAAATGACTCAGGACCTCTGTGTTTTATGGAACGTTATCATAGTTACATTCATCAGAGGCAGATAAGTTGAGAATGTCTTGAAGAGAGGAAAAACAAACCAAACCAAACCAAAACAAAAAAAAAAAACAGAAGAGTAGAAGAGTTAAAGAGTATTACATTTTGAGGCAACCCCTCACATTTCTCCAAGGGTCTGACTCTGCTCACAGGGATGTTCTTCTGAAAATACCAGAGATATTAGCAGCAGGAGGATCAGAAGTCAAGATTTTTCCACTATGGATAGTAATAAAGATGTTCTTTTTCTAATGGCTGAAGTGACTTCTGTGATTCTCAATATTTATATTTCATTTTAATCCATTTGTTGCCTTATGGACTCAGAGTCACAAATCACAGAGTCCCTGAGTGCTGAGGTTCATATTTAGCTTTTGGAATTAGCTGGAAGATGGATAAAAACTCATTTGCTTCATTTTCACTCAAATCATTCATTTTGCATTAGAACAGTCTAGACAAATGATAGGAACATTTTGTTGTTTTTTTTTTTTCTTTTATTTTCTTTTTCTTTTTTTTTTTTTTTTTTTTTTTTTTTTTTAATCACTTCACTAAGAAATAAGTACAAATACAAAAGTAGGCACATAATAGCACTGGGAAGATTTCTGATGGCTCTTAAAGGAGCACAGGCTGATGAGTAAAATACAGTGAACCAGAAATATTGTATCAATACTGAGAATCCATTATTCACTGAACTGTTACAGACTAATGCTGTTACTGGATTACCACTCCTAGCAGAACTGACTCTACAGATGATGGCAAGTGGAAAAAACATGTATTCTTTTAATCTTCCTACTTTTGAGGGATCCAGGTTCCCAAATCCATGGATACACAAAGATAATCAGGTATAAAGAAAACTCCCTTCTGGAAATAAGCAGAAGTCTTGTTAGTATAACTTACATTTGCTTTTGTTTTACAAAGTATTTTATTCATGATTTTTAATATAAGCAATGAAGCTCCATCCATTTTCTTTTCTTCCTTATTTTCTTTGATATTGTCCGGGATAATTAGAGAGAAACGAACCTATCAAACAAGTAAACAAAGCAGCAGATTAATTGTTTGAAACAACTGTATGGAGCTGAAGTCATGATAAATGTATGAACCATACAGCAAAACCTCTTGTGATACTATAAACTGGTTTTGATGTATACAACTTTTTATACAGCACAAATTCTTGTGATACTATAAATTGGTTTTGATGTATACAACTTTTTATTTATTCAAATTATATTTTACTCAACAGATAACTATTTATTACACAGCAATAAACTGGTATTTCAGTGCAGGTACACTCATATTTTTGAGGATTTTGAACTGAATTTTGCTATTACATAGATTTCATAACATAGTTTAACACTATGTTTCTTTTATCAAAGATGTATCCTGTGAGATACATATTTGAACATTTGTCAGGGTTGAGATTAACTAAAAACTTCTGTAAAAAAATAACTCCCTCAAAATGCAAACAAGGAAAATGTTTACTTCATACATTCCTAAGCTAAAAAAAATAAAATAAAATAAAATAAAATAAAATAAAATAAAATAATAGAGACATGTTGCTGCCATCTGCACCAATTCTTTTTTATACCAGGAAATTTATACAAAAAAAAAAAATCCAAAGAAAAATATATATGCATGTATAAGAAATAAACCCAAACAAGAAAAGGGAGGAGAATAATATAGCAGGATAGATGTTAAACAGATCAGTCACAATTTTTTAGCTTTTGGTTGGAGCAGTTTCTGTGTCATCATAATGAACAAAATGTGTGATTCCCATGTATCAGAGGAGAGCACATCACTGCCCATTACCATTTTTGTTATGAGCTGCCAGCAGCCTTGCAGGGTGCTGGAAGGGTGCACAGCAGCATGGACCAGCTGCCACCAATTGTCCTCCAAGCCTGTGTTGAGCAGCTGGAGCTTTGGTGCAACTGTGTGCAAGTCTGAGCAAAAATGTAAGGATACCATAAGAAAATCCTCATAGTCTCTTTACTGCCATGTTATGTTTCACAGTTTGATCTTGTTTAGGTTAGGCAGAAAAGACAGCAGTATTGTTCTTCTGGGATTATTTATTCTGGGAACACAAAGCAAATTGTTCTGGACTACAGCAATTTTAGTCATCATAGAGTTACCATCACCTGATTCCCATTGCCTCCACATTCTATCATTTAGAGATATTCTTGAGTTTCCAAGCAGGTGCTGGAGCAGAGGACATTAGTCCTCCCACAGATATTAATTTCCTTTTTGAACCTAAATTTCATTTGTGTATCTACTGGGACTGAAACCTTCAGTTCTTCTGTTTTTATTCTCATCCTAATTCTGATTAACTTAAAGAATGTCAAGTCAATGGCAAATTGTGCTGTCTTGCAGTCCTCTTACTTTCTCCCAACATTCACAAAAATGCAGTCAGCACCATTAATCACGGGATTTTGGACACTCCCAGTTTACTGACTACCACTGCACCACTATTAGCCTGACAGATGGGCTCTCACCATGTCAGAGAGGTCCATTTGCCAGATAACTCCTGGGGGGAAGTCCTCCTTTTTGCAGAAGTATTACATCTCTACTTCTGTCTCTGAAAAAAAAAAAAAAAAAAAAAAAAAAAAAAAGACAAAAAAGACAAAAAAGACATTATCAAGTCCTCCAGAAGACTGGTTTGATTTTTATCAGTTTAACAGCATCAGAAGTATTCTGATGACGACATTTAAGAAGGAATATCACCCTAAGAACTTTGGATCAGTTCCTATTTTAGACTCCCAGCTTTTGGCAAGCAGACTGTAGAGTTTGGATGGAGACATTAGTATGATTAAGATCTATACCCACATACATTTACCTGAATTTATCTCCTTACATTTTATCTCTGGTAATGCATAAATTAATTGCCAAGCATGTAGCTCTTAAATTTTTAATAAGATATTAAACTAGATAAATTATCATTTAAAGACATCATTAAACAACAAATGAACATTTTAATAAGTGCTGCCAGTAATTCATGTTGGTATGAATTGGTCCAGAGTCTTTATTGAGCAGATAACTCCAGCTATTAACAATAACAAACTACTTCATACAGCCTGATTTTTTCTGATGGTAGAGGCCTAATGTGAGAAATTTTATGTTTCATTCTGCATACATTAAAATTTTGAAATAATTTAAACAAGAAAGATTATGTGCTTGAGAATGTAGATGAGAAGTTTTGTGATGTTTGTTGTTGTTGTTTGTTTTCTTGTTTTTTTTTGGTTTGTTTTTGTTTTTTTAAATGTATATCAAATTTAACAAGAACAGTCATGAAGACAAGCACTTCAGAAAGATAACTGTGAAGTGGTGAGAGGGAAGCATTCATTTATTTTTTTTTTAGTGCACTTCAAAAGATTAGGTCTTAAGTGCAATACCTAACTCACTAAACAAACTATTTCATATGCTGTTGTGTAAATTAAAATCATCGAAGTTTATGTTCTGCTTGTTTTGTGGCATTCCAACCATAAGTCTACCTTAATGTTTAGAAATTGCTGTTAATATGGCCCAGTTACTCTCCCTTCAATGGAACTGTTTTACTACATAGTTCATTTAAAGATATGTCACAAAAATTAAGTAACTTGAACATGATTTAGCAGCAATCAGTTCCCTACCTCCCCCAATTTATGTGCAGAAAAGTTAAAGAGAAAAATGGGTCTTCACAGCAGAGAAACCAGCTGGTCTTAGTAGGTATCTTTTCTGAGTTGGAGCTCACTCTGTGAGATTAGATGAGAAAAAGTTCTGGAGACCTTTAAACAACAGACTGAAAGTGCGTCTAGTTGTAAGCTGTAGTAATAACGCTTGTGCTGTTAAAGATGACCACAATACTGCAAATTAAATCTTGGTAGTGAAGAACATTGCTTCCTACCTTACAAGGCAGAAATTAAAGGTTTTCATGAAATCTCTCTCCAAGCAAAAGGAAATATAATGATCCTGTAAGTCCCAAGGGTTCTCTACCTATCTCTATTTGAATGGAGAAGCACAAAAGACAAATACATGATATTTCTTAGAACTGAAGTGATAAATGGGAAAATGATGTTTGAGTGGCTTGAAAATAATGGAAAGAAAGCCTTGATTTGAGAAGAGTTAGAGGCCTTGGGGAGGCAAATGAAAAGGTTTAAATTTCCTGGCCCATGCAACTCAGTCTTTCAAGCATGAAGGATTTTAAAGAGTTTCAGGTGTAACTATAATAAAGTTTATGCAGAACTAATGATCTCCTGAAGAAATTAGCTCTGTATGGAGTAAGGTACACACAACAGCAAATCATGCAGCTTTACTCCACTGGGAAATCAAAAACCGTAACTGTATAATGTGAATAGTTTATCTGCATACCAAAATGCTTTCATGCTGATATCAGGTGGAATATATGCAATTTTAAGCTTTTTATTTTATCCTTGGATTCATTTACTTCCAATGTGGGTGACTTTTTTTTTATTATTTTGCAACTTTTTCTCCCCCTTCTTTATACCAGTGAGATGTTAGGGTACTGGAAACTGACTGTAGTTCTCAAATGTTGTGAGTTTACAGGTGTTTTATATAATGGAACTCAGTTTGCTCATGTTTTAGGCACTATCAATATATAAATGTAATACATTAAAAACAATCTGATGCTGTTTCTTTCCCTCACATACACTAGTATATTTCTGTTCATTCTGCTTGGCTCCACTCGTAAATTTTAATAGAAGATGTGGTGGCAAGAAGTAGAGATTTATATGAAATAACTAAGTGCTTTCAGTCCATTTCCAGTGAACAGTGTGTCTGGCATAATCCTTGTTATATATACACTAAATTTTGACAGATTTAAAAGGGATGAAGAAGAGCAAGGGGGGTCATTATGCCCATTCCTGAGGGTGGTGCTTCTTTTTTAAGACTTAGGTACATTTTTGAGGGACAAGAAGAAAATATGTGTTTTTCAGTGCTCTTCCTTGAGAAGACAGTGGCCTGCCAAGTAAAAGCAGCTGGTGAAGGTAGTATGGAGAGGGCAAGAAAAACCACACAGCAACAACATAATGAACCAAATTAACCTTTGCTAGCCTGTGGATTTTTTTTTTTTTTTTTTTTTTCATGAAAAAGTTGGAGGTAACTCTGGAGTTATTCACAATGGACCCAGTTCTGCATTTTATTGGTGAGCTAAGAATAAAATAGATTAGAATAATTTCAGTTGGAAGGGACCTATAAAGATAATCAAGTCCAACTGTCAGGCTACTTTGGGACTGATCCGAAGTTAAAACGTATAATTAAGAGCATTATTCAAATGCCTCTTAAACACAGACAGATATAGGGCATCAACCACCTCTCTAGGAAGACTGTTCCAGTGCCTAACTACACTCTTGGTAAAGAGGTTTTTCTTAGTGACTGGTCTGAACCTTCCCTGCTGTAATTTTGATCCATTCCCACACATCTTGTCACTAGATGCCAGGGAGGGAAGATGAGCACCTCCTTCTCCACTTCCCCTCCTCAGGAAGTTGTAGCATTTAGGTCACTCCTCAACCTCCTTTTCTCCAGTCCTAAATAACATAGTGTCCTAAGCCAATCCTCATAGGACAAATTGAATACACGATCCATGTAAAAACCTGTAATTTGGTTTACAAGCCTGACTATATTTTGAGTTAGTGGAGAATGAGAGCTCTGGTGCTGTAAAAAGCCTAGATTATTCTTTTCTGTCCAGACAGATTCTTTACTGCTTGAATCGTTCTGTCTCATCTGGTGCTTGTCACAGTTACAAAGCTTTTTTTTTTTTTTTTTTTTTT
>NC_048894.1:105684116-105690231 GCF_011077185.1 Oxyura jamaicensis
TTTTTTTTTTTTTTTTTTTTTTTTTTCTGAGGAATAAATAAAAGGTTTCTGTCTCACCTTTTAGGGGTCCAGAAGTCTTCTTTTAAACTATTTATATGATCTTTTTACTCTGTAGTCTGCCAAGCAACAGATCAGACACATAAATTTTAAAGAATATTTCACAAATATCTCACAATATTTTAAAATTATATTATAAAAGCTTGACATTTTTAACTCTTGACTTTAACCATTGTTCTTCATGATGGTGGCAAATATCCTAATTAAGAAGTTCATTCCAAGAATAGATAAGAGAATTACTTGCTAGCATTTGCACATTTGCTTCCAAAGGATTTTCAAAGAAAAGGGTGTAGTATTAGAATATGATAAGCATATCCCACCTTTATTCACTCTACAAGATATTCTGGCTTTCTGCATGATAACTTATCTTTGCAGAAAAGGACAGTATGGTAGTCATGGTAGAAGTTACTAGTATGACATTCAGCACTGTGGAAATTTACAGTGATACCATTTGTATGACTAGTTGAAGCCAGTAACTAATGGACTACAGGAGTGTGATCCTGGAAAGTAGCTTTGCAGAAAGAGACCTGGGGGTCCTGCTGGACACCAAGTTGAACATGAGTAAACAGTGCAAAAAGTACAAAAGAGACCTGGATACACTAGAAAGAATCCAGAAGAGGGCCACAAAGATGATGAAGGGGCTGGAGCACCTGTTCTCTGAGGAATGTTTGAGGGAGCTAGGACTTCAGCCTGGAGAAGAGGAGACTCAGGAGGGAGCTTATCAATATGCATAAATACCAGAAGGGAAGGTGCAGAGGATGGACTCAGGCTTTTTTCAGTGGTGCCCAGTGCCAGGACAAGAGGCAATAGGCACAAACTGGGCCACAAGAGATTCCTTCTGAATGTCGGGAAAAAACTTCTGTACTGTGCCCGTGACAGAGCACTGGCACAGGTTGCCCAGAGAGTCTGTGGAATCTCCTTTCTTGTAAATCTTCAGAAGCAGCCTGGATGTGATCCTGGGCAACCTTCTTTCACTGCTTAAGCAAGGATGACCTCCCAGGGTCCCTTCCAATGGCAACCATTCTGTGATTCTAGGATAGCACTGGATCAAGTACTTATTCCTGAGCCCATTTCCTGTTTGAGGAGGCCACACCTTCAGAATCAGAAAGCAGAACACTTTTCCCATCTGTCCCCAGCATTACATGTCCCATCTCTGAGATATGTCTGGTGCAATGTGACAAATTTGAGGAATCTGAATCCATTAATGGCCAATTTGCCATTACAAGCTTCTGCAGAACAGGGAAGTCCAAGACTGCAGGGAAAGTTGCATCTTTTTTTTGATGCCCACTTATCCTGATTTACAATAAAATAAAATAAAATAAAAAATAAAATTGCAATCTTGTTCCCTGAGACTGGGGAATTATCAGCATTCTTGATTCTCAGTCTGTGAAAAAAGCTCTTAAACACAGGTTATGGCAGATGTCTTTACTGCTTTTCTGTAACAGCTTTTGCAAGCCTGAGGAAGCTGAACAAGACAGACTTACATTAGCAGGAATTTGTCAATGTTGGTATGCCACCTAACCTAGACTGCTGATTGTAAGTGTGCTGAAAAATAATAGTACAGAAGTTTGCAATAATACATCTACCTCCCTCTAACATTTTATGCAATGCCTGCATATACTTTGGACAGAGAGACATTAAAGGTGTAAATACTTTAGGGCCCACTTCAGGAACACGGCAATGTCAGAATCTCAATTTGATTTTAAAATAAAAAAATATACAGCTGTTTTATATTGCTAAAAGCTCTTATTTTTGCAAACTAGTGGAGGGCCTGAGGATGAAGAACTTTTCCAGTCATTGAGATGAGGAGGAGGTTACTATATTGCAGGTGCTTTCCATCACCCTGCTCCCAGATGCCTCCCAGGGCACCAGGAGCCAAAATGGTCCTGTCACTGGGACTGGACATGTAGGAGATGACAGCACAGATGCGTCTGCAGGTGATCTGTTTGAAACCTGCAACCCCAGCCATATGGTGCAATGCTGTGTGCAGAGAGCCCCACAGAGTGCTGCTGTACATGCTGCATGCATACTCTGTGCAGTGCATCATAGGGAAAGGGCCGATGGCAGCCCCACTTCAGTAATCTGGCCTGTTCCATGTCTGCCTGTCTCGTACTGAAATATTAAAAAGGCCATGCTGTGTTTAGGTTATCAGTTCTGGAAAAATCAGATCTCAAGGCAGTGTCATAGTTTTCCCAGATACTGAGAGCTTTGACAGGAATAAAGTAGGACTTGGTTTATGGATCTGAGTGTTTTTTGGTTTTGTTTTCGCTCCTTTTTTTTTTTTTTTTTTTTTTGTTGTGTGTGTGTGTGTGTGTGTGTGTGTCAATACAGGACCTGAAAATTTGTAAATGTCTTTAAAAATTAAATCCTTTTGATTTGGCCTTTTATACTACTATCATAAAAAATAAGGACCCATAAGTGAGTCAGTAAATCACTAATGAAATTGAATAAGTTAGTGCATGATGAATTGGTAAAATAGCTCCACCATTTAATTTATCCTTGGCTTTGCTTTTAATATCAGCTAACACAGTAAATGTGAGCTGAGTTAAAGCTTACAATAATATTGGTCTTTAGTGCAAAATGAAGTTGCCAGCAATGTTAAGTGATTTTTATATAAGGCAGATGTGGAAGCTACAAACAAGTAAATAGCTTCTTCACCACACTACTGGTATGTTTGCATCATGTATTATTATTTTCTGATTGCAGAAAGAAAAAGGAAAAGAAGAGCTACTCAATGAGGTTCTTGAAGGGATAGCATTTGAAGAATATAACATTAGCCTGCTAACCAAAACATGCAATTACTCAATTAAAGGACAAAATCAAAGGACTCCTTCTCCACTTGATTGCAGGTGAGGAGATGCTGTGTTATTCACAGGGTTACAAGTCTGGTCCTGTTGCTAGGATGGTAATTCCCACAAACAATCATTCATGAAAATGAGTCCTGAGCAAGATAACTGATTTCTAACCTCAACTTAATTTCATGTGAATATATTTCATTCAGCACTTTGGCACTAAGTGCAGGTCAAATCTGCCTTTTAGAGGAAAAGGTTTCACTGGATTGCAATGGGAAAGCTTGTGTAACAGCAGGGCGCTCTCACCTGATAACACTGAAAGCTGTCACAGAGCTTGTTACGGTCTTTTCATTTAGGGAAAAAAATATTACCCTGATCAAACAAGTTCTCTGTTTTGTACTTTGCTTTGTACTGAATTTTATTACTTCCAGACTAAAATTCATAGCCAATTTACAGTCATATATTTTTTGTCAACAATGACCTATCCTCCCTCCTTAATGTTTGCCTACTGGTATATTTATAGATGACAACAGTATCTCCTCTCAGCCTTCATTTTATTAAGTGAAAAAAGCTAAGCACTTCTATTATCTTGTTTAAGACAAGGTTTTTACTCCCCTTTCTATCTTCGCAGTCACTCCATGAACCTGTTCCAGCTGTAGAAAGTGTTCCTTGAAGGTGAATGAGGTCTGCCATGAATGATATTTTTTTTCCAAAAACTTGCACAAAAACATTAATGCTTCTCTATTGCTCTGGAAAATACTTTACCTCACTGTCTAGGTCTCCAATGTTTTGCTTGTTTCCTTCTTTCCAGAGCCACAGAGCACTGCTCAAAGTTATTCTATCATCCAAAATTTTTCTTAAGTTTATTTTTTTTATTCCTCTTTTACTTCCAATGTGTGTTTGCCCAACTTACAGCAAAACTTCCCAGTTTGCAAATGCAAATATCTACACCTAAAACAGAACTTGGAAGTACCACTAAAGGAAGTTGAGGTGCCTATGGTTCATCGCTATGAATAATTTGCTCAGTTTCTTCCTAATGTTGGTCACATCCAGTCCAGTTGGGTATCTTCTCCCTCAGTGCGCTTTAATGACCTTCAAAATCAGATTCACCATCTGTCCCGCTAGGGAACTGGGCAGTGAACTCTCAAGCACAACATGCAGAAACTCTCCAGAGCTGGCAGGTTGCACCGCAGGAGTTGCTGGCTTCTGCTAGTACCATAATAGCTAATTCTGACTCAGTGAGGAGTTCCTGTCTGTGTTTCCATGGGCTCTCCTGAGGATATTTTGGCACTTGTATTACACTGATGGTAAATCCCAGGAAGGAAATAAATCTGAGAGTACACTGTCCATCCTTCAGAAGTGATTTATATGTAACTGTTAGGGGCCTGTTTGTGTTTACCACTGAGAGTGGGTTTCAGAGGAGGTGTTAACAATGTGAGCAGCAACTTTCCATCCTCATGTCAATGGAATGGCTCTCAAGATGCTGTTGACTGCAGTGATTAAGCCTGCAATTTACCTCACCTATTTGTACACTGGGGACATCTGACGTTCTTGATGTTCCATACTTCATGCCTCAAATGTCAGAATCAGAAAATCTATCTCCTGATTAAGCCTCCCAAAAGTCAAAAATCAAGTCTTCCTCTGGCCCCCAAACTGATAAAAACCCCAAAAGTCTTGATACAGTTGTATATCAAAAGGTGATCTTCAAAACAAAGATGATGATAGTGTTCATTCTGGGAATTTAAATCTAAATATTGTCCTCAGATGTTCAATAGGTAGGAAACAATCCATGTTTCCTATCAATTCAAATAGAATTAAGAAACACCACAGGAATTTTCAGTTTCAGATAATGGGCCTTTTTCTGTGAAATGCAAATGAAAAATCTCCATTATTTTTCTTCATTGTTATTTATATCATGTCTGTATTTGGCCATTTCCTACCATCATTTGCCACGGTTTATCATTTTGTACTATAGCATTTATGCTATGCGTTACAGTGAGCACATTATTCACTGTGAATCATTCTTTCAATTCTGATAATCCTGTCTTTATGCATAACTCCAAATTAACTCATTTGGTATGGTTCTTTGAAATATCACACATATAACAACGTGCGTATAAATTACAGAAGAGAAGAAAGGGATATTAACGATAAAGAGGAGGGAGATAACAGAGCTATCAAGCCACTGCTGATATTATTTAGTGAGCATTGCATAAAAATAAATGTGTAGTGGACTGAGTTTCACTAACCACACACAGGCAATGATACTACAATATTTTCCTTTAGTGAGCAAAATATTGCAGGAGCAGCTTTTGGTTAACTGCAGTATACTTCAGTATTTTTTTCTAAATACACAAGGGTACTTAGATTTTCAATGTCATTTTCTGTTGCTGCTGTTCATACCACTTAATTTCATCTTATTTTGCAAATTTTGAAAGTGCTGGGTATCATTCCAAGTCTGAAATCATCAAAAATCTGGTATTAGTATGACTCTTAAAATAGCAGTATGTTGAGAAAAGGATAGAAGGATTTTATTTATTTATTTATTTTCCATGTGGAGCCTAGAAACAGCCAGGGTGTGATGCAGGTGTCATTTTGCCTCCTGTGCCTATATCCAGACTCCTGCTTGTAAAAGACTTTTATGACTGTTGCATTGATATGGAGCAACTCAGTGACCATTTATTGGCACTGCAGAATGAAGAACAAGAGCAAAGTTTGCAATCACTATGGAAACTGCCTCTCCTGTTGCTGTGCTGTGCTGTGCTGGCACATCTGTTAGGGACAGCAGCTGTTTGGGAGGATTCCTTCCAATGAAGCTCTTCCTGAGACTTGTATCTGGCCAGGGCTACAGGGTTTGTTTCAACAACAATCCAACAGTCTAAAACAAGCACAATTTTATTTTTCACTCTGTTTGTGTAAGACGACTCCAAGTTTTCTTTTCAGTGTTTGAAGAACTGCAGAGTAAAACACCTGGAGAGGTAACATGCAAATCTATCCTATGTGGCCCATAGCCTAGCCATTACAAAAAAAAGGAAGAAAGGGTCCAGCAACTCAAAAATGGAGAGCTTTGTGCTTCTTCAGCCTGGCATGTGGTCTGTTAAAAATTTATTACTTCTAATAGATTTTTTAGAGAAATTAATTTGTCCAGTAGTTTTTCTTTTCTTTTCTTTTCTTTTCTTTTCTTTTCTTTTCTTTTCTTTTCTTTTCTTTTCTTTTCTTTTCTTTTCTTTTCTTTTCTTTTCTTTTCTTTTCTTTTCTTTTCTTTT
>NC_048894.1:105690331-105690423 GCF_011077185.1 Oxyura jamaicensis
TTCTTTTCTTTTCTTTTCTTTTCTTTTCTTTTCTTTTCTTTTCTTTTTCCTTTCCTTTCCTTTCCTTTCCTTTCCTTTCCTTTCCTTTCCTT
>NC_048894.1:105690433-105742515 GCF_011077185.1 Oxyura jamaicensis
TTTCCTTTCCTTTCCTTTCCTTTCCTTTCCTTTCCTTTCCTTTCCTTAAATCCATTTCTCCTTGTCCTATCACTACACTCTCTCACAAAGAGTCCCTCCCCAGCTTTCCTGCTGGCCCCCTTTAGGTATTGGAAAGTTATTATAAAGTCTCTCTTGAGCCTTCTCTTCTCCAGGCTGAAAAACCCCAAATCCCACAGCCTGTCTTCATAGGAGAGGTGTTCCAGCCTCTTGATCATCCTCATGGCCCTCATCTGGACTTTTTCAAATACATTCACGTCCTTCTTGTGTTAGTTGCCTCAGAGCCGAACACAGTGCTCCAGGTGAGGTCTCACAAGGGCAAAGTAGAGGGGGGAAAATCACCTCCCTCAACCTGCTGGCCATGCTGCTTTTGATGTAGTGAATCAGCACTCCAACTGAGATCCACCACTGTAGTATACCTAAAACAGCATTTCAGATTACTTGCTGGCATCAACTGCAGCTGCAATGTTCTGTGTGAAGGTGGAGGCAAGGTGTGTGAGGACAGCTCCACTCTCCACTCTAAGGGAAAAGATCAACCAGCAAAGGCATAGATACTTCTACGGCTTGCACATGAAAGTGTGCTCTTGTTAAGGTAGTATTTATCTTTCAATATGCAGATCAAATCAAAGTTTATTTTGTTTAATTTGAAATATATTTCCTTATATAAATTTAAAAGACTTCACTGTGAAACATTAGGTCACGTTCCCCCCCCCGGCCCCCCCCCCCCCCGAAGAGAAAAAAAAAAAAGTAGGCTTTACTGTATAACACAGACACATTGAGAGGAAAGCACATCCTCAGGTATAATTTTTTAGTGCCATCAATATCCTTGGGGCTATTGAAATAGAACAGTGAAGTCTTGAATCCCTGCTTACTCTGCAGGTAGTAGCTCAATCTTTTTTCTGTGAAGCCTTTCAAAATCTGTCCATGATCTTTGCTTCCTGTGATAATGGGCCATGATATGTTTTGTATTGTACAAACTCTTCAATGTTTGTATTACCTTTTAAAAGAAGACTTTTTAAAAGAGGATCTTTGGGGTGAAGGGAGAGTGCATAACATTCTGGTTACAAATGCAACAATGCTTGTGAAAACCTGTCATACTACCAAACAGTTTACATTTAATTGTTGCAAATCAAACCAGGGTGACTGTCATGACTAGTACCCTTAGAATTTAACGTAATTAAACAAGTGAAAGCAAGAGGAAATAAGAGTCACACAACCATCTTATTCATCAGAACTTCACAAAATGTACTGCAGTTCCCTTTTTAAGAGCTGGTGTTATACTACAATCCTTTCCGATTGGTATTCTGTTATTATCTATTACAAACATCTATTTTCTTTCCCTGTGGAAGTTTGAGGCCACATTTCTATAATAATAATAATAATAAAAGAAGAAAGCAGATGACTGTTTGAATTTTCTGATCTTGATGTACTTTCCTAATAGTATTCTGATATAATAATATAGCAATATCTGACTGGTAAAAAAAGCTACTAAGGATTTGCTTTTATAATTTATATTGCATTTGAATCCCTCCTCTACTATAATAAACAGTTACTTGTTACTTTTGTTTATATATCATTGACCTTAGAGATAAGGCATTATTAATTTTTCAGTTAACAGCTTATGTAATTAATGGTGCATTTATATCAATGTACATACAAACAGTAGTATTCTCATATTTAATGCTTGAAAGTTACTAGGGTGGTACATTTAGCAGTGGTTAGAAGAATTCAGCCATGAATTATTGCTTGACAGCTAAATCTTTTTAAATGCTTTATCACATTTATTAGTGCTGGGAATCTAAATGGAAAGCCTCTTTCTTTGGCTTTCAGAATCACTGTGAAGAAAATCTGGGTGGAAAGAGATATCTTCCTGTCTGCCACAATATTAGTTTTGTTGTGGAAAGCAGGGAAAAGTAAGAAAGCATGCTGTGTTTTACTGAAGATTTTAGTTGTATATAGGTTTGTTGAATAAGTCATTTTTGATGGTATTTTGACATTGCTTTTTTTGGCTACTCAGGTGACAAACTTCATGGAGGAAGACTGAATCTGTTAAATGGAGTTAGATGAAAAGGTCTTACCGAGTTTAACAACCATGCTTTCAGTTTGCAGGGGTTGCCCTAGCATAAGTGGAATCACTAGGTCACCAAGACCTTCATGTTTAAATTTCTTTTCTTGGTAGTTCTGGACCTGCTTTTATATTCCAAACACAAAGGCATGCACTGAGACACTTGGCAAATACAGTGCTGGGGGTGGATCACAGACAAACACACAGGTAGTTTTGACGAGTTTATTTAGTGGGAGAATGACATCAAGATCCAAAATGCTGCAGGACATGGTCATGTTTCACTCTCAGGAGCGAGCACTGCCAAAGGTTCAAAGAGCCATGTTTACAACCATGAAATAAGCTCCCTACTGATTTCAATACCTGACATTACACAGATATACAGACTCAGTGCAAATTGTCCCATCTGTCCCTCCTTCTTGCTACCAATAATGGCAACACAGCAAGTACTGTGCTCCCTTCTCCTAATGTGCTAGCAGTCCTACTACAAGATGATGCAGGCAATAGGGGAGGACAGAATAAAAGCCATATTTTAAACTTTCCTACTTACTATAGTAAGTTGTAACAGTCAGTACTGCAATATGTAATTGTTCCCCGATGTAAATTGCCTCAGGTAGATTCAGAGGTGAGACACAGAGTAGTTTGTCTTGCCAAAGCTGCATAAACAAGTCAGTGTCATAGGTATGGGCTTAACTCAGGAGATCCTGGACCTCTCATGTCTTGCAGACAATCTTGTACTCTGATATATGCTGGCAGGTACAGAAGTTTCACTTGTTATTTTATTATTCCACAAAGAATTTGTTTTACTGTTGTGCAGTATTG
Source organism: Oxyura jamaicensis (assembly GCF_011077185.1). Lineage (NCBI taxonomy): Eukaryota > Metazoa > Chordata > Aves > Anseriformes > Anatidae > Oxyura > Oxyura jamaicensis. Next base: position 105,693,336 of record NC_048894.1, read on the forward strand.
CAAACAGTCAAAATATTTGGAATGGATTTCCAGCTCAGTATGCTTTTTTTTTCAGAAGGTGAAATTAGCCACTGGAGTTAGGTCTCCATAAACACTCGCTGCTGGAGAACTGAAGCGTCATAAAGGGTGTTTCATCCTTTCTGAATCCAGCATTTTCTGGAAGTGTTACTCACAGGAATGAAAATGTCCCAGAGCACAGAAGTACATTTCTTCAGAAAGACTGGAAGTGATTTTATTGCAGAATTTCAGAGATGCTGCAGGAATTAGGCCCACAGAAGGAACTGATTTATCAAATTTTGCATACCCTTGGGAAAACAACTTTCACCCAATTGAATTACAGTGTTATACCATCCTGTTTCCTTTGTTCAGTTTACATTTAGGACTGCTCAGAATGGCTATAATGTTCATTTTATGATTGCTTTGGTCTAAAACTGATAATTATTACAGAAATACAAAAAAAAAATCTTTTTGTTTAGACTTTTCATAATTTTTCCATTTCTGAACAGATGTGAAACCATAGCAAATCTTTCCAACATATTATTACACCTTGCACCACCTTTACTTCTATATCCTTCAACATGCCATATTTCACATTTGACATTCTAGTTTAACTCCATGAATAGACATCTTTTCCCAAAAATGGTTTGGTTTTCTGGCACATTTTTATGACATCTTTGTTACACACATGTTGCTTGTCAGACTAACTGCTTTTGTTATTAACGTATGAACAGTGAGTTGTATTTTCCTCTCTCCATCTTTTTCCCTCACCATTAAACACACTGGTGTTGCCTGTTTTCTGGTTGGTAAGATTGTTCCTGACAGGTAAGTCTATGCTCTTATTTTCTCCCTGTTCTTTCCCTTCAAGTTTACTAGTTCTCCACACCACATCTCTTTGGGCAGTGATGTAGAGTGGATAATGAACTGTGCTTTCTCCCTGCTGAAAGTTATACTAACTTTCCCCCTCATGGCATCCGCCAGTCAGAAAAAGTTTAATGGAAGTTTGCTTTCAAAAGCATCTAGACTAAACTACCAGGAAAGACATTAGCATACAGCTACTGATAACAGTGAAAACACTAAAAGGATAATGTCCCCATTTTGGTGTTAACAATTCAAGAAGTTTGTCAGAAACTTTTATTTGAATTTTCTGTAGCTCCTTTTTTGAAGGCCAAAACCATGAATTATACAGAGTTGTGTGAGATGAGAAGTTCAACTTGCATAGATCAGGAAGAAAGTGTGATATATACACTGAATTTGGGGCCAGAGGGAACAATTAACTCATCATGTTTGATATATCAAAATATATGCAAAAATTGTTCTGATTCCATAAATCAACCCCAAAGACTTTTCCTAGTTAAGCCAGAAATTTCAGTCTTCAAAAGATGTGTGTTATGGACAGTGGGTAGAAGAGTCCAGTTTGTAACCAATGCCTCTGCAATGTTAAGGAAATTATCAGATCAGATGAACCTTAATAACTCCACTAGCTTGGAAGCCATGTCTTTTGGTTTATCAGAAGGCCAAGAAATACACCAAATACACATCAGGATCCATCACCATGGAAAGGAGACAAAGTGCTGTCCAACTTATTAGACTCAAGTTTGTGAGTAGACACACCGATGACACAAATTTCCCTCAGAGTATTGGCCTAAATGCTCTGTATTGTGATCTAGATGTTGCAAGCCACTGATTACATGCAAGAACAAGATGAGAAAACAAATAAACAAAAGCAAGATGAAATTTCTCCTCACCTCCTGGAAGTAACTGATTGAAAATCTTAAGCTCTGGTTAACAAAATCAGGTTAAACTGTAAGCATTATGAGAGTATTGAGATAATAGAAGGTATCCTGAAGACAAATCAGAAAAAATAAGATGGATCAAGATGCTGAAATAGGATGAGTTTCTTGGTTCATAACAAAGAGAATGACATTTGGATTTATTGACAGTTAGAAAGCTATACAGACATTGTCATGAAGCCAAGAATAAAATAAACTACTCAAACATCACTGTGATTGTTGTTGCCTTCAAAGGCTACAAGACTGATTTTCAAATTCTTTAATTATATTCATGCTTTCTCCTTTTAATCATCTCTTCATCTGTCTACTGCTTTCAAGCAGTATATAGCATAGCTGGAAATAATAAACTGAAAGTGGTGATGTAATAGAAGGCTGCATTTGCCCACACAGAGATGAGAAAGTTTTTATCAGCTACTGCCAGTCTACTACGTGAGATTAGAATGAGAATCAGGTAGCTATACAATTAGGCAAAGTCAGACTAGATGTTTGCAAAGAATGAAGGAATTTAAGCACTGCAACAATTTAGCTGGTGTTACTGTAAATTCTCCAACAGCAGAAATATTGCAGTCAAGGTTGAATGTCTTTCTCAATATTGCATTCGAGTTCCGAATGTACTATGGAGGGTGTCAACCTAGAGCAGTTAGCAGTGGACCTTTTTTGGCTTTATAATCCATGAGGCAAAAGCTACAGGACTCTGTACTACTGTATGCAGATGACAGCCCTGTGGCACAGAAGCAAAATCAACTTCTCTGCCTGTGACTAATGAAGGAGTCTGAAGCGTTCTGTTGATGAAGTACCATTCCCCTCTTCTGTTTTTTGTAGGCACATTTGCAGCATTAGTATCTGTGGGTCTGTCAAATTCTGTAAAATTGGATCATACTTGTGATGTGAGTGATCAGTGGATCATACCCTGTGCAAGTGAGACAAAGACCTCTCTGTTTTTTATGAAGGTGTCCTGACTGATTTATCATCACTGTGAACACTGCAGATGAAGAATCAAATCAGGGGATATTAAGAAATAAAAAGGAAACTAGAAGACAGACTAGTTAATGTTTCACAGAAAGTTTGTTGTAATGAATACAAATGAAAGCTATTAGCTTTAGAGCAAATTATATTCCAGCTGCAATCTATATACTGTGTTTGTTTTCATATCACTGCAGCCAGAGCAGTCAGCTGATCTAACTGGTAGATAGGATGATTTTGAAATGTTTTTATTTCAATAAGAATCTAATCCATGCAGAGGGGGAAAAAGAGATGACTTGTTAAAAAATGCAGTGGTGAGACAATTATTATACTTCAGAGCGGCCCAGAAATTTGGACAACTCCTTTCTCCCTCAAAACAAGGCAAAGGAGACTCTCTTTCTCACTTGTGTTAGATTTTATTTATTTATTTATTTATTTTTTTGGCCAGCATGTACACTATGGCATTATCCTTTTTGCTTCTCATTGACTGGCACACATTTTTTTCTCTGTTCTGCACAAAATAAAGCTCCTTATGCAACTACTTTCTTACAAATAGCCTTCCTTGAAGCTCAGTCACAAGCAGTGTTGCAGTCCCTCTTTCCTTCTCTGTGCCTTTTAAATGCTGACTGTGCTGACACACCAGTTCACTCCAGGGCTACAAGCTGGAGCATACCAAATAGCCTCCTTGCAAGGGAACAGGCAATCAAGAGAGGGTCTTTCACTGCTGAGGACTTGTCTTGCAGGCAGGAGATCACAAACATTTGTGTCCTTCACTCAGGAGAATCCTTTACTTATTTCTGATTTGTTTGGCAAAATCAATATCCATTGTTTGGATATTTAATTAAAATTATTATTTTTATTGTTGTTATTGTTATTATTATTATTATTTTGATCCAAGGCCTGGTTATGCCCCCACTTAGCAGATTTTCCTTAGAGTATCATAATAGGATTTCTAAAGCTTATTTCTTCTTCATCCCTCATAGGACACAGAGACAGAGAAGGGGACTCTGAAATAATCAAAAGCCAGTAAAATCATTCTACTTTGAAATTAATACTTATACGAAAGTTGCTTTACTCTCTTCTGTCAATGTAAAGTGGACTACAATTTTCATTTACTTCCCTTTTCACCACCAAAATGGAGCTGTGGAGGCCTAGTGTAACTAAGAGCTCAGCTTTCTAAGTACGTTAATTCAGTAAGTTGAGAAGATTTGCAATTGTAGGAAAAGAGACAGAGATGTGTGTGGGTCATTGTTACAAAGTTGAATATTACATATTTTGACTTATTCAAATTTAATGAACCCCAGAAAGCACTTTGAGTGTTTACTTTTCCCCCGTTTGATTGTAATTAACCTTTCCCATGATTCAGATGTCTAACAAATGTGGAGGGCTGCAGGGCTAAGTGCATTTTTCCCATGATTGACTTTAATTAAGCTTGCTCTAGGCTTGAAACCCTTGTAAACTTAGAGAACTTTATTTTAATTGCCTTCTGCCAGATTTACTTATGCTAGACAAATATTATAAATCAAATAGTAATGCTATTAGAAGAACGCACTGACTTACAAAGTAGTAATCTGGAATGGTGAAACGCATTACACTCTAAATCTGAATAGCAAGTACTATGGTAGAAGAAAGATGATGGATTTCATGAAGGCAACTTCTGGAACATTAATGGCTTTTCCTTTTCTGCACAGCAGGTACATTAAGAAACCAAGACTCAAACTACTGTTATTCATCTCCAGTTTCAGTGGTAATAAGTCTTATTCATTGAAACCCAAAATTATTAAGTGGATACTTCAAGAACTTATTTCACGCTTTGGATTGCTCACCAGCTCTCTGTTGCAGCTGTTGGTATGAGTCAGTTCAATCTTAATTAGGTGACTTTGTCACCTAAATCACATGTCTTTTCTGCTCCCTAAGTCTGTCCTAGGAGAACCAGACAAAGAGTTAGGCACCAATACTTGTACAAATAAATACTGATACTATTATTCAAAACAATGCAAACAGAAATGCGCTCCAGAAGATATTTGGAGAAATAAATGAAAGATCACCCATAATTTTTAAATAAATATGAAAATTTAATCCAAATAAATGTTCTGGTTGTTTGTTTTAGTGCTTCTATTGAATGATAGAGTTTTAATATAAAATTCCATCTGGCTTACAGGCAGAGAACATCCCCACTATGAACATAAGTGACAAATCTTATTTTCATTCCATTGCTACAAACTGAACCGTGACTCTTAGAGAGGCATGCTGAGTTGCACAATTTTTGCTCCTTTACCATTATACCATAGATTCTGAAGGACTGACTGAGCTATATTTACCGATTCAGGTTTCTCCTATGAAATCTCTTTATTCTTGACAGGACTGGTGTGGCTGTCATGCTAGGATGCCACCCTGACAAAACCTCTTGCATTTGCTGTGGCTCTAAGTGCTTATCCTTAGTAGAAAAGGTCTTAAGAGGTTTTGCTGGAACGAAGCCTAACAAAAGTGCCTCTGTGCTTAATTACACTATAGAAGTGGTCTTGAAATAAGAGCTAACCTTTTGCTTCAGTAACCAAAATCCTGAAAATATTTGACAACAGGGATTAATCACAGGGTCTCAATCCTCATGGCGCCATTTCCCTCAATTTTTTTTCTCCCTTTTCTAACACAGTACAGAATACTCTAAATTATAATCAAGATTATTACAAACATAGTTTAGATCAAGTTAATTTCAAAAACAGAATCTTTGCTTATGCTCCCTCAGACAGTGCAAATAAATGCCTAAATAATCAGAGAAGACATTATAGCATACTTAAATATACATATACGTCTATGTATTCATATATGCTACTATTTAAGAAAATCATTTCCTCTGAAAACAGATCCTGCACAAGGTAGCAGACTGACAGCTCTGTTAGCTCTATTTATCCAGCTAATGTGTACAGCTGAAGCCATTGCAGCAAAAGGATCTCCATGGGGACCACCTTTGGTTTAGAAATAATAATTACATTCCTGCACCCTGTTGATACTCAGCTTCCAAGAGTGCTAATGAAAACACTGTACCAAGGTGGCAGCTTTCAGACCCCAGCCCAGGACTACAGGATACCCCAAGCCAACCTAAGAACTAGTGCCAGAGACTGCACAAAGCTGGAGGAGAACCGTTAGCTTTCCTGGAGCCTGCAATGATGGTGGTTTAATTCCTGAGTTTGACATGTTTATGAGTCCTGTCGGAGGACTACAGAGTGTTTTCAAGGTAAGCTAAGCTCTGTAGTGGAAACTGCACAATGTGGAAATCCACAGTTGGTGCACAAAGATGGTTATTTTAGAAGTACTCTGAGACCTCTGTATAGAAGAACATTATAAAAAAAGGAGATATAAACTATTTGATGTACTGTGGCTTTTTTATACTTGTGTGTCTTTGCTTAATCAGAGTCACAGTTATTCATGGGAAAAAAATCTACAGCCATTTCCTGGTTTTAATTAATTCTATTTTACATCCTGACACTTTTACTTGCTCTTGATCAGCTTCTAAGTGATCTGTTTGACATGTCTATCTTTAATTCAGAGTAATTGCCAAATCGGTCTGCAATTTATCAGAAATGTGAAGAATAACTCTAGCCAGAAAGGGCTATTTTTCTTTGAGAGTGAAAGCAAGCTATTATAAAGGGCCTGGGAGATTTAAGAAAAATGGTAATGTCATCTGAAATTTCTGAGTGGGAGACCCCCTTCAGATTTCTAGCAAGAATATTAAGTAATTTCTGCATTCCATAAATATTACAATGATCTGACTTGAATGAAAAATAGTGCCTACATTCTATTGTCTTATTTAGACTAAGTTGAAAGCCCTGCAATCTTTTACAATTCATCGTACAAGCTCAAATAGTGGAGAAGTTTTCAATGCCTGTTTTTCATGTGTGAGAGTATTGACAATTGGAATCAGTCTTCAATAGCACTTGTAATTACAAGCTAAACTGTAAAGTTTCTGCCGAAAATGTCCTTGATATATATTTTTAGAACTCTGCATAGCAATTACAATAACTGAAAAAAGAGCTTTTTTTTTTTTTTTTTTTTTTTTTTTTCCAGCTTGTTCACTGCATAAAAAATCCCAGGTATAGACAGTCACTTTTGTTCCCTATTGAGTCATTGTTATTTGGGGAAAGTTCTGCCAGCTGCCAGCAGTGGGAACAAGGACTTTACATGGAAAGGTCCTTTCCTAAAACTGATTAGACTATGGCCTATGCACATTTATGTTTCTTCCTCTGGCTCTGAGGAACCACAGCTACAGCTGGACCAAACATTATAATTAATTTTAAGATTAACAAAAAAAAAAAAAAAAAAAAAAAAAAGCAGATCTAGGACAATTTTGCAACTTGGTGGATTTGGGAAAACTGTCATGAAGTTTTGATCCAGAAGAAGGAATGAAGAAAAAAAAATCTAAAAGCCACCATGTAGTGTTGTGATTTTCACAGAAAATAAATGTTTCAATTTGAATTCACTAATTTCACTAATTCACTAAATATTATATAAAAAATAACCCATGAGATCAAAACAAAACCTCTGTGGCATGAAAATGAAATACTTTATATTTCTCTAAAATATGTTTTCTTTCAAATTTTGGTTTTGAGTCTGAGCAGAAAATTGATTATTCACACAGAAGCTCTCTTGTGGGCAGGATTTGGTTATTTTCAGGGTCATGATCATTGCTCAAACCATGCAAACATAAATTCTGCCCACTGAGAGCACAGAAGGGATGAAGCTATGTGTATTTATATTTTTAAAGACAGAGCAGAGCAAAGTGTGTAGCAACTATGACCAATGGCACAGCTGCAACGTATTTATTTTGCAGCTGGTAGAAAATAAGAATATGGATAGAGATTCCCTGTGGTACTCACAGTTTGACTGATTAATAGAGGTGATGGGGACAGGTGGCATTCCCTCCACTCCTGCAAAGAAAACACTTCTGCCTCTAATCCAAAGTTATCCTTTCCCATTTTCTATAATATCAGCACAATCCTTTTTTCATCCTTACTGCAAAGTTAGCTATACCCTGCTATACCTTCTGCTAACTCCCCATTGCTCATCAGAGCACAACACATTTCAGCCTACATCATGTGCTCTGAGACTGTGGCAAAACTACTCAGGGCAGCTTGTGTGAAGGCAGCTCTGCACGGTCACCCACTCAACACAGCCCCAGCTGGTGGATAAATGCTTTGGGGTGATTGTTAAATGTCTCCTCAAAGGGAATGCTTCCAAAATGTCCTTCTTTCAATCTTGGATCCACTGCCTGAATAACCCAGGGAGCTTAGCAGGTTTCATCTCTGTGGGATTTCTAGATCTGGCATTTACACAAGGTTATGGCAGCATCAGGGATTCTTCGTGGTAGCATGCCATGAATAGAACATGTTTATTTTTATTTTTTTTCATATATATATGGTATGTATGCACACACACACACATATATGTTTAGCAATTTGTTAGTTGTTCTCATAGTCTAAATACTGGCACAACAAGAGCACTGTCCTCCTGCCAGAGAACTGGTACTTGAAAAAACCACACTAGCTAAAGAAATGAATATGGTGGAGAGGTACACAAAAGCATTACTGTCTATAAACGAGATGGGAATGGATCCCCCATGTTCTGGGACCACATGATTGCCTTTCATCCATGTTACTCAAAGCTAGATTATTTAATTCTTTCCAGTGAAAACAAACAAACAAAACAACAACAACAAAAATACAAAAAGAAAAAGAAAAACAGACACACACACACACAAATAAAGTAGAAAACATACTTAAAATAATGAAGAAATATACAAAAAATCCTACTGAAGGGGAACACAATGGGCACATTGTTTTCAGTTAGGTGTAGAGGTATTTTGTTAATTTCTTCCTGAAAGCAGTGATTATCTAGCTAAACACAAAAATAAATTATTTTTTTTTTTAAGCTACTTCCCTCTCCCCATATTTGTGGGTTAAAAGAATACTCATTTAATTGCTATGATTTTTCCCACATCAGATTTACCTTCATAAAATATCTTGCCATATTTCTGCAGCTGGCTTGATAATATCTGTTACTGTGATTATAATTGCCAAGCAAAGAGACCTGCAAAATTATTCAAAAGTATATTGCAGTACCAGCTCCTCTTATTATTCCTTGTGCTCCTTGCTCCTGTTCCTTTCATCTTGTTCTGGTACACAGGGATGTAATGAAGAAGTTACATAACTAATTCAAGCAGACATATTTTTAATAAAGACTTTAGGATTGATTTTTTTGAGAACTAACAAAATAAATTCTCAAGCGTATCTCAATACTTTTTTTTTTTTTTTTTTTTTGGCTTTCAGGAGTGCTGTTTTCATATGAAATTTCCTGAAGAGGTAGGTACTTTCTTGGCTTGCTGGCATACAATGTAGACAACCCATGACTATGTAAATATGTTGTCAGTTCAGAAACGAAGGTGTAACTAACATAAAAAATAAAATATCTCTAAAACTATAAGACTACCTTTGCAGGATTTTATTACATTTCATTCATATCTTTATTAAGATGTAAGTATAGTTTCATTTTTATCAAAATGTACAAATGGGGCAGTTAGCAAAATGTGAGGTTCTAAAGGAAGACACTGAAATCACTGAAAATTCACACTGGTTGCATGGGGAAATATTAAGGACTACATGGACAATCTATTGTGATTAGTTATTTTAATTAAGAAGTTCCCATTTGAAAGTAGCATCCGAAGATTTATAATAAGTACAGAGAAAAGGAGTAACAAAAGCTATGAAAAAATATTTGTGCTATCAATCAGAGGTTTTGTAAGACAGGAAGAGCAAGAAGGAAAGATTTGAAAATTTCCATCTTTTTATCACAGACTCTGAACAAACAAACACTCAATTTCTTATGATTTTATTTTTCAGATTGGATGGATGGTAGTTTCTTTTCCTATTTTTATACTTTTAGGTTTCCTTCCTTTCTTACAATTTCTTTTCTCTGTTTTTTTTTTTCTCTTTGTCAAAAGAGGTTGGGAGGGGACAAATAAAGAGGAGACACAGAAAAGGAGTTACATTTTAGTACCTGATTTCAAAATCAAAGAGAAAGCTCACTATACTTTTTTTCCCCATGGAAATGTTTGTAAAAATAGAATTTTAAAACAAAGAACAGAAAAGAACAGGAAAGAACAGGAAAGAACAGAAAAGAACAGAAAAAGAACAGAAAGGAATGGAAAAGAAAGACAGAAAGACAGAATGAAAGACAGAAAAACAGAAAGAGAGAGAGAAAGAAAGAGAGAAAGAGAGAAAGAGAGAAAGAGAGAGAGAGAAAGAAAGAAAGAAAGAAAGAAAGAAAGAAAGAAAGAAAGAAAGAAAGAAAGAAAGAAAGAAAGAAAGAAAGAAAGAAAGAAAAGAGAGATTACCACAATCATTACCTACATGCACCAAAAAAAAAAAAAAAAAAAAATGTAACTATTAATATATGTGGAAACATTGATAATTGAAGAAAAATCTCTCTCTCAGGCAAATCTCTATAAAGTATCAAAAGCCAAATTCAGACATTTTGGAAGTACCATGTTCACTTTCACTTTATATGTTCAAAATGTTCATCTGCGTTGGAAAGCATGGTCTCAAATAGCTACTTTGCTACAAAATGTACAATTTGGATTGCATATTTTCAGGTTTAGAAGACTGAATCTGGGATCAATTTTTCCTCCTATCTTTTAAGTTCATAAATACTGCTCTGCATCCATACCCCCTGCTCTGTCCTGTTTGTCTGAAGCATTGAATCTCTTGCTCAGAAATGACCAGTCGTGCAGAAAAAGATGGGGTGAGACTAAACCTTGTAGGGATCTGCCTCATAATCTTGGGCTCTTCAATAGTCGCTGGTGGTGTATTTTTTTCTGTCTATGCATGGTGGTGACTGCACAGAGCAAAGATTTCCATATTTTTGATCATGGAATTGCCTTTCCTGTGATCTGTGGTTTTCTAAATGTGGCAATACCAACCAACCAAAAGTGTTAAGCAATGGGAGTGCTGTAGTCTCTGTGTACACGTTTATGTGAGTAGCTCCCACACACAGCCATATTAGAAGAAACAATGAAGTTTCAGGTACCTTTTTTTCTGAAATAGCTGCAGGGTGAATGAGTAGAATTCATGTTTGAAATGAATGTTTGAAAGAACAAAATTTCAGGGAAATAGGTACAGCAATAAGCCCAGTGATTTATGAGCAATGTGAAGAATTTACCACACTCTTGCATCAGTTCACATGATAAATTTGCTGTGGTCACTGCCTTCTGATTCACCATAAGAATTAATTTGCAATCCTGAGATATCTGAATGGTAAGTTATTCTGTTTATTATTCATGATGAATAGCAAATCATTGTAGTAACATTCCCAATTATTTTCATTTAATATTTGAGGTTGATATAAAATAAAAAGTCATTAAGGCAAAGTTGTGAAAAATTTGACATATTCAAATTTTCTTCTATTCACTATTTCTGACACTGTCTTTCACCCTTCCCTCATCTGAACTGTTCTATTTTTTTGCAACACTTCAAATATACAGCAAGTTGATTTCCCACACAAAATAACATTTTCAATCCTTATTAAGTCTGTTATTATTATTTTTTTTTTTTTTCTACTTGGTTGCAACTGCAATTTCTTCATGGTCAACGTTACTTTGTTCTTTGTTGTTCCCATGTTTCCACCTTGGTTTTCTGCCATTCTTTGCACAGTGAAAAGTGTGTTGATTAGCACCAAGACAGGAAAAAAATGTTCAGGGAAATGATTCAAAAAGACCACTCAGATTTCTCTGAAAGGTTTTGGGAAGTCTGTAACAGTAACACGTATGTCATCTCCTGCCATACATATAAATTGTTTTGCCTCATTTCCTAGTTGCAATCTGAGTTGTATTTCTAAGGAGTGGATTTTAATTTCTAGTTATTATTTTAAAGGTCAGCCAGCCTGGACAACCAGCATACCAATGACATAAGTTAATTATTTAGCTACCAGAAGATAACAATGTTAACTCACATGAAATACAGTGGCAGCATCTCATTCACAATTGTTTTCTTCAGGAAAGTGATGTTAAATTTTAATATGAGTCTAAGTATGATAATCAAGAAGTTGAGTGGAAAGTGAACTTGCAAGCATGTAAGATACTCCCTGATAATTATACATGTATTCTGTGATAACTTCACACACTTTTGGTAAATAGAAGGCATTTAGCACATTCACTGAGAATGAATGAAAACAGCTTTTCATTTACCAGTACTTACTGGAGAACCGTGGTAGTAACTACACAACTCAGCTTTCCCAGTGATACCTTGCTATTCTACCAGTATTCTAAAAAGACTGGAAGAAATATCTCAATAATCCTTACTTAACTAAGAGGACAGGATCAGGTTGAGACCTTCTTGTTGTGGATATCTGGATGAAAGTGAATAAAACCTCCTACATTCCACAACTCCTGCAAAAATAATTATGAGTTACTTATTTTCAAGTTCTTTCTCCTTCAGATGTAGGTCTGTAAAACTGGAATTACACATCTTCATGTATTAATAGTATACTGCCTTTTTGATCAATACAACTATTTTTGGTCATGATTTTCAGAACGGACTAAACAATGTTGTTTTTAGAAAGTCGCAAATTCTGACTTCAAAAAGTAGACGCAATACATTTGAATTAGCAAATGCCCAGAATTAGACACAGAACATTAGACACAACATAGACACAACAACACAGGCCACTTCTGAAGATCTCATTTATTCTTCTGAAGCCACCTCAAAAACCTATGCAAAAACCTAGCAAACAGGAGATTTGATTTTTGTAAAACAGAACATCACATAGTTATCATTTGTCTGTCCATTGCCCACTGCTCTAATAGCAAAACTCGCTCCTCATATAGATCAGGCGGCAATATTGACATTGCTCTCTACTAAAATAACATCTTTTATATCTAGCTGAGGTTTCATAGCAGTCCTGTGAGCTTCCTGACATTTACATTCCCAGCCAGCCTTAGCAATATTAAGGCCACTTCTCTTCTGCAGTAATAATTATTACTTTGTTTGCAATTCAGATGAATTAATGCTCAACAACTGAGATGCCCAAAGGAAGGGGATAAAGATCATGACAGAAAGCTTTCTAAAACACACATAAACCCTTGCAGATGTTATGACATTAAGACATTGATGGAAATGAAGTTGGCAGGGGAGCTGATACTACACTGAGAGGAAATCATAGTCTTAAGAAAGTGAAAAAGAAATCTAGAACATTTAATGACAACCCAGATCTGTGCAAAAGACACCATGGAATAGTTACAAATGAAGACTACTAAGTGAGCACAAACTGGAAGACAAGAGATTTGCCTTTGATGACGTAGTTTCAGGTATGACTGGAAAGGTTTTGCTTCATGTTTTTCCCCATAGCAGCCACTTGTTGTTCCTCAAAAGACTGCAACAAAATTCCTTTCCTCATCTGGACTAAAACGGATGTTCAAGCACATGCAACAACACGTGCAATGAATGCCACAATAAGCAGTGCTCCTCACATTTCCTCTACTGATTTACACCGAAGTTCTGCCAGGGGTCTATGGGAAGAGCTTTCTGTGATCACTTCTAAACGAGGGTAATCACTTTAACATACTGTGCACTTCCTCACTAGCACTGGTACCAGGAAAGAGAATTATCTACAATAGAAATAGTGCCCTGGAGGAGCAGAGAGGGAAATACAGGGTTTCATGAAAATATGAATCTCTTGTGAAAGTAGGTGCTTATAAAGTGTGGAAGGACACAATCAAATTACTGATATTTACCATTGTTCCTGTTATAAAACTGTAATACAGAAGGGACTTTTGTCTATACAAAAATACTTAATCTATTGCTTATAATTAAAGAAATATAAAAACCTCAAGACAGCCAAAGCAATTCAAACTCCTAATAAGCTTTGATTCACAGCTTCTGTAGAGCTTGTGCAAATACAGATTAATTTTAAAAATGTTATTCTCCACAGAGGTCAGATGTTCTATTGCTGAAGTTGAGACAATCAAGGATAGCAGATTGCTCGCTGAGTGCTAGAGAAGGGTTGTGAGTGAAGATAAAAATGATGGCAATATGTTAACAACTCCAAATAACTCTCCCTAACTCAGTGTCAGAGCCTTCTGTTAGACAAAGCTGCATTGTATCTGGAGAAAGAGTGAGGAACCGGTCAGTCTCTCCTGAGACACAGCTGAGTCACAAGGTGTTTGCAGGTCAAGATGACTTGATAGCTTTTGTAGCTGTAGTCATTCAATGCAACAAAGGATTCAAATAAAAATCAGGATCCTGAATGTCAGGTTATCTTTGCCATCCTCAAACCATACCAGTGCACAGAGGACAACCCTACAGCCACAGGACTTCCACAGTCTACTGGAAATCTTCAGGCCAAGGGCCCAAAAGCCACTTCTTTATTGTAGTGACAAATCTTATATGCTTCCTGCATATTTCATGTGATACAGTCCCAGTGGTACTCTTTTCTTAATAAGAGTAGATATGGTAGCTTATTGCAAAAACTATTGGAAAAATTAAAGTTTCTGTTGCTTCTCCTAGTTTATGCTTTTCCACATTTTTAGGTTTGTGAACTGGAAACAATTGAGTCAGCTCTCACTTTCATTTTCAGTCTTGTTTACATGCTCTGCAGTGGGTCCTGTGGCTTACAAGATGTTCTGAAAAAGTAGAGGAGGTGCTTAATTTGATAATAATTATTTGAAATATTTATGTATTGGGGTTACAGGGAAAAAAATCATGAAAATATTCCTATTTGTCTTGGTATGGCTGAAATTCTATCTTAATAAATCCTAGACATTATGCAAAATTAACCTGTTATCATTCAGGCAATCACCGTGGGGGAAAAAAAAAAAAAACTGCTTGTTCCAATTCTTCAATGTCCTGAATTATTAGTGGGAGCTGGGAAAGAATGAAAAACTGAATCACAGAAAGCGATGAATATTTCTATTAGAAGTGTTAAGCAATCGGAATAAATCATTATGAAAAGTGAGCAACATGAAAAACAGGCAACAAATAACTGGAGGCCACTTTTTTGTTACTGGTCAGTACAAAAGTCTGTAACCATGGCAACTAGGAGTCCAAATTTACAGCATCATTATCAACAAATATTGAAGGGTAGCTTACAGCACTTTTCTCATTCAAAAGATATTACCTGCTTTCCCTGCTGTGCCCTATAGCTTTGACCCTGGGCTTCTTCCTTCACAGGGAAAATCTACAATAGTGACGGTTAAGTCCTGTACATATCCATTCCTCTTCCACATCAAGCAGATTGTCACTCACCATGCACTGTTTTGCTGGCTATTCAGTATTATATTTCCTCTCAAATATTCATGGTAAATAATAAAACTTTCTTCAGACTAAGGTGAAATCTTTTCCCAGTTCTGAGACCAAGCTGAGTTTTGTTTGCAACACTTTATATCTATCTTATGTTCTGGTCATAAACAGAAATGTACCAGGAAAAGACCACTTAAGAACAACTGGAAATTTGATGTCATTTTTCAGCTGAAAATCTTTGAAACTATTTCTGGGTAATCTCTGCTGAAAAGCAAATATGGATTCACTAAATTAATTTAGTTACACATGAAAAGTCAATATGTATATCTTTTCTTCTCAGGATTAAATCATAAGACATAGACAAATTGTTGTCGATACAAAATACACAGAGGCAGGATTCAGCAAAGGTCCAGTTTGGCCTGGACCTAAAAGCTAACCCATGATGTATTTTTCTCCTAACTAATTATTTCTCATGATTACAGAGGTCCCTCAAGAGGTCCCTACCTTTTAAATTTATGGGCTGCCTGTAAGTTAAAAGATTTTCTGCTCTAAAATGTTCTACAACCACATATATTTGTTTTCATTGAGAGCTTAATTAAATAACTTAATTGCAGCTAGGTATGTACTTAATGTTAAGTGTTTTCTTAACTTATTAAATCTGCACTTCAACCTTTTCTAACTATTTAGAATACTAATGTTTTCTGGGTAGATCAACTTCTTCCTACAGTATTATCAAACCTAAACAAAGGCAACTTTTTCCTATTTCCATTTTTATTCTGTGGTGCAAAGAAATTAATTTGCTTGCAGCTAAAGATTGATTTATTCCTGATATTTGTCATGCTGCAGTTTGGGTACAACTAACTTTCAGTTTTTATCAGCGCATTCCATTTCTCTCATTATTTAGTCCTCATTCAACAGTCATGTAAGTTTCACAAGGTGGTCCAGTTATCCCACAGGGAACAGGAAAATAGCTCTGACTTACCAGAGATGCACTGTCATCTAGAAGTTCAATAAACAGTGTGATAATAAAAGGTCAAATAATGTACCAAAATGTTTGTGCACACCTACTTTCTGTCATTGTAAAAATGCATTTGAACAAACCTTCTGGAATAAACTAAAGAAAAATTTAATGCCTTATTTTTTTTCTTCATTTGACCATAGACTCCTTGTGCCACCTGTACCTGCTTCTTAAATTAAAACATTACATGTACTTTGCCTGTGAATGTACTTTCTCTAAAGTATATGGTTTTCTTTTACATTTTAGATCAGTTCTGAACTCTGTATTCCTCTGTCTTTTCTTTGTTTTGTATTTTTCCTTCTTGGCCTATAATTCTATTTATATCAAAAGCTGTTACCTGTTTTCGTCAAACAGCTCTCCAAATGAACAAAACTATGAATAGAAGCTACATCCCTGAAGTCTCAGATAGTGGACTGGGAGTAGTAATTTCTTTTTATGATAACATGTATCTTGCAGTGAGCTGATGGGCTCAGCGAAAAAAACATGACCTGATATATATTTGCCACAGGTATCTTATTTTTATTTATAATGATGAAAAGAGAGAAATAAAGATTTTATTATTATTATTATTATTATTTTTACAGGCTAACAAGTTTTCAATAACTTTGACATTCTAAAATTATGTTTCATAAATTATAGGAGATATAAAGGGTTATCGTTCTTTTTTTTTCTGGCATAGTGTATCATTCACCATATTTTAACAGGTATGAGTTTCATGAACAGTATTTTAATTTTTGACTTGTATGCCAACCAGAGTTAATGAGCCCATTCCAACTTCTTGCTTTTGTGCTCTAGAAGTTTCCTCAGCATCATTTTATGGCCATGTGTGGCATGATGAATAAGAATTTCTAGAAGCATTGAATCACTTAGGTTGGAAATGATCTCCTAGATCATCAAGTCCAACCTTTAACCTAACACTGCCAAGTCTACTACTAACCCATATCCCTAAGCACCACATCTACATGTCTTATCAGCTAAAGTTAAACAAACAAGCAAACTAATAGGTAAATTGCGCGGATTTTGGAGGTGCTTGCTTGAGCAGCTCTCACGCCCATTCCCAAAGTGGAATATATTAATGTAAAATATACTAAATATTTCTTCAGTCCTTAAATGCTGTTATGGAAACAACAACATAAAGGAAAGAACTGTGGTTTTAATTTTAAAGGAGATGAGGTTGGTGTGGATTTAATGTCAAAATTTACTTTGAGGGCCAGGCCATGCAGGTTTCTGCAATTGACCTGAGGAACCCTTATCTTGAACTAAAAAGTGTAAAATAGGTGAAGAAAAGGAATGAAACCAACTTATTGTCAAAATCATGTAATTGCCAGCTTTCATTTCCCGAGAGATACTTGAAATTAGTAACCAGAATTTTTCTGTGTCAATTAATTGAAAAGGAGAAATTCTTTGCTCTAACACTGGCAAGATATATACACCCTGAACTATGTGATATTTTTGAGGATATCCACCTTTGTTGTTGTCATTTTATTTTGTTTTGTTTTCCTGATTTTACTTATAGATATCGGCTGAATGGCCTAGGAGACATCCATTCTGGAAAACACACTTACGACTTTGTCTCAGTAAATGTCTACATCCCAGCATACTCTGTGTCTGCTTTTTGCTCTGTTCTTAAGGGATTCTGTCTGAAAACACAACTTTGATATAAACAAAATAGCTTTTGGTGGAACCTGCATAGTCCTGACTAGGGGTAAGCAGATGAATTCCAACTTGTGAAGAACTGAAAACATTCAGCAGACTTGTATTTTACTCCAGCTCTGTTTGCTCTAAGGGATCATTTGGTCTCCAGATAAGTGAAAATAAAGTAGCAGTAAATAGTTTGTCTTGCTTCTGGCCTTGTAAATCTTTCAACAGGATACCACTATTATTATTTTATGATATGTTTTTAGTAGCCTGAATATACTTATTAAAAGAGAAAAATGTAAAAGAGACTGAGCAGGAATTTTGTTTCCAGGACTTTGACAGAAGGTGTAATACATCAATACATTCACTTATTGAAGACTCTCCTTCCTACAACAAGATGTCATGGGGCATTTTGATGATGATGCAGGGCAATATCTTCAGGAGCCTCTAGCAATTCCCCTACTGGACCCCACTTCTTGTCTTCTCCACCCAGGGTATGTTGCTAAGCCTAGGCCAAGCCTTCTGATTGCTGGTGGCTTGTCCTCCCTCTGACAGATGTGGGGCCATACAAGAAGGAGGCTTCCTGGGACACAAGGTTTTCCTTTCAGACATGGAAAGCTCTCTGCCATTAACTGTGCTACTCCTAAGCGCCAAGGACATTCTCCTGACCATGGCCTTCAAGTGCCTGTGCTGTTCCTATTCACATGTATCTACATCCCTGGATAAAGGGATGAACACATCTGATGGGGACCATAAAACTGCAGCTCGCAACTACTAGAGGTTTGGCTGCAGATCAGCCTCATGACTTAGGGAATGCCCATGCTTTGCCATTGCAGTGTCTCATCTCTCCAACAGTAAAGATAAACCTTAAAGGCTAAGTAACTGCCAAAATATTTTGAAGCCTCTTTTCCTTCTCTCTTGTCATTCTCATGGCATCCCATCCTATGTGCATGTTACATTGACAGGTTACGAATGGATGCAATTACAACACATATCAAGAAGCACATACAATTTGTATATACCAGGCCATTGAGTTTCATCTCCATATTTGACACACAAGTTATCAGCATTGTCTTTCATGTATTCAGTGAATTATGTAGAGTTTTTCAAGAAAAACACAAGTCTGATCTTTGTTTCTTTTTTCTATATTTATCTTTGCCTCAGTCTTGTTAAGCTAGCAATGCCTCTGACTGGACTCTTGCAAAAACAAAAATCAAGCACTTCTGAGTGATTTCCAGGAAGTACAACCAAGACCAAAGTAGCTGTAGGAATTGCTGGAGGTAAGATGGAGAAATAAGGTCCTGTTGGTAGCTTGCAATAATGTGGTGAAGCTGTTTTTAAAGGGCAATGACAGTGGTATGTGTGCAAAAGAACTGCTGTGTTTGATACTGTGTGCAGAGACCCCAGTTCCACCTGTTATTCAAGAATGAGCATAACACAAAGTACATACTGTTTGTTGAATCAAGACCCTGCACTGTTACACTAAAAATTTCATTTTTCCTTCCAAATGCTGCTTTGATCTCTATTTTTAACCCCAGCTTAGAAAAAGAAAAACTCCCTTTACTTGCATGCTGGAGGCTGACACCCTTTCAGATGTATTTTATCTGACTGTTTCTGAATGGGAGCAGGCTGCAGTATTGTGCTAAGACATCTTCATCTCCCAGCTCCCTATCTTATATGACTGAAGCAATCAGTACAACACAGCATGATGGAGAAAGGGCAGGTTGAACAGATGATTCAGAGGTGAGATGAGGACACATGTATGTGTCAGCTGGGAGGTGCTTGAGTTAATTTCTGTGAAGTTTTCATAAGTAATAAAGTTTTGTCTTGTTTTCAAATTCAGCTTGTTTTCCAGAACATGAAAGAAACACTGGCAAATTTGTCTGCAGCTACTTTAATATTTAGCAATGACAGTTCATTGTATTAATTCCACTCATTTTCTAGTTCTTCTGAAATACATCAATTTTAGTTCAGCTGAACACATGTTGTATATCTGCTGATTTGGTTGGTTAAAAAATATTTAGTATATCCTGTACCAAAGAAGTATGGAAAACACAGCTTTGACTCATCAGATTTCTTAGTAGTAAACAGCTCAGAATAATTACTTACGACAGTTTTTAATCTATTTGGTCATGAAATATTCATGGTCATACCTAAGAATAAATGTCAGTAGAGTGACAGCTTCTTGTGATATATAGGACAATACCTGTGAAATGGTTGAGCAACTATTTAAGATACTTAATAATGTTGCTGCCTGCAGTAACATATTAAACAGCTCTGTGGTTTCCTTTTCCTGTAGTAAAAATCTCCTTGACTGTCTCCGAGATTACAATTAGTGGTGTTTGCTGCATCTTCTAATTGACTCTAACATTCTGGAATACCAGGGTAATGTTTATTTGTGAGTAATGTTTTGCCATTCAAGTCCTGTGAAGAACTTATTTGATATTCAACATCTTACACTTGCATGAAACTTAGTACAGCACAAATCTCCAAATCTCTTCCTTCCCTTAACGACAACAGTTGACATCATATCCTTTAACCAAACATAGTTAGGTTAGAAGTTACATTATAAAAATATGAAAAAGGCTGTGTAGGAGTTAGAAATTTATTAATTCTGGACAATGCTTTTCCTTGAATTTTATTTGTAATATTCAATTGCATGTTTGCATCCAGATGTAAACAGTGCATTCAGTAGGCAGCGAGGTTTCATGTGGAGAGCATGGAGGTCTGCAGGGGGCTGCTTAACAATAGTGGGCCAGTTCTCAGCTGAAATAAGCTGCTGTAACTCCTACTGAACTTTTCATCTACTGTGTATGTCCCAGAGATTATACAGCTTTAGGCATTTGCACAGGTCATTGTCAGGGAAAAAGTGTGAATGTAAACTGACCTTTGGTCTGACTCAGCACAGCCATTTGTATATGAATGGTAAATCTTGTTATTTTTCATTATCATTAAAATTGTTGTTAATGATGATGATGATTATTAACTATGAAAAAGTCTCAGTAAACAAGTCCTAGGCATGCATTCTGCCCTGCAGATCAACTCCTGCCTGAGGTGTTGCACCAGCACTGGGGTTGGGCTCAGCAAGTAGAGCACAGCTTTCCCCTGCACATGCTGGGAGCTGTTCTTGTGGCATCCTCACCCTTTAGAGTACCAGTGGTTGGTGAGACCCCCTCTGGTAATTTGTTATGGCTCTTGGAAATTATTTGATACTTTCCTGGCTGGCTACGTCCAAACCTGCTGTGGGTACAGCACACACCAGGTGGCACATGAAGAAGGATTTGCATCCCCCCACCAGCCCCAGCATTTGCAGGTATGATTCCCAACTGAAGGCTTTGTGTGAATAACTCAAAATGTTGGATCACATTCCTTTCACCTTCTCTCTGGCCAACAGCTGGTGAAACAAGCATCAGAAGGAGGTCTAGTGTTTCTAAATGGAGTCTGATCATCCAGTATGTAAGCTAACTGCATGCTTATGTTTATGGTCATGGCCATAGAATAACAACAGGAAAACAAGTTATCATCTTCAAAATCATAGTTGATAAGATCAACTTAGTTGATGTTCTAACTCTGCTAAGAAATACCTTTGTCTGCCAACAGTTTTGTTTGAATTTAAGAGTTTATTTTAGATGTAACATAAACGACATATTGTGTTATTCAGCCCAAATAAAGGTATCAGAATGTGGCGCAGGTTTTGTTAATGATATGTTGATAATGAAATAGAAAAACATTCAGATCTACATTGGGTTGTCTTTTTGGATATGACCAATTGGCTATATATCAGTGTAATGTTCAAGTTTCATAGGAGACTAGAGACATATTTTATTAAAAGTCTCTGCCATATGTCAGAGGAGATTTGTGCTTATTAATTAGCATCTTGAGAAGTCTGTTTCAAGAACATGTGTAGGAGTGGTCTGGTTAATTAGTGACTGTCAGAAACCTTATATCAACATAGTTTAGATGTACATTATTATTCTGATATATATTATTTCATCCAGGCACTGCATTTACTGTAATACTTGACCTAGTTCTCAGGTTCAAAAGTTGAGGCTACATGGCCTCTTTGTATCTCAGCCAATTTACCAATGAGTTGGATGTTACACAGTTATCAAGTGCATCAACTTTAAAAATAGAAGATAAATAAAGTTCTTAAGGGACCTATATGTTCAAAGAGATTGGTCAGCATTACATTTCCAGTACATTTACATTTCCATTACATTTACATTTTACAAAAGTGGATCACTAATTCTGACTGCAGACTGCTGTGCTTGTTTATTTGTTTTTCCTGTTTAATTCCATAATTAAATTCATCATGCTCATTCATTGGCTACAGTTATTCCTTTTGCTGGCAGGGAAGAATATATGAGTACCTTTTCAGTTTTAGAGTATATTAGCACCCTGGCACAAGTCTTCTCTTTCTTCTTTTCCTTCTCTTCAGTCTTCAAGAAGAAGACTGTTCTTACAGGGTATTCTAGCAGACGGAATGATATCATAAATGAGACTATATATTCCTCATGTTAGATCTAATAATATCTCTATCATAGTGATCTCCTTATCTTCACGTCACAAGGGGTGGCCTCAGAGCCGTATTATCCTGTCTTTTCATAGAAAATTTTCACACTCTGGAGGAATTTGCCCTTTTTTTATTTCACCATCTTTTTTATCATTCTCTTTCATTGCTTCCTAAATGCAAATTACTTATTACAAACTTCACTTGTTACTCCCCTTGGCCACTCACAGTGTCTCATATCATCCTCCAATGCAATCGTTTGAATAAAAGCAGGAAATTACAAGCTATTCACCATTTTAATTTTCATTATCTTTTATAAATAAGAAAAGGAATTCAGTCTACAGTGGGTTAGATACTTGAGAAGAAAAATCTAGTCCAGTAGAAGTGAGCAGTCATTTTACTCTAATACCACCACTGTTATAAAACCTTCCCTACTCATATAACCTGCTCCCATAATATCCCTTGCCCACTATGTTCCTTATTTCTATCTCCAGTGTTGTGTTGGTTCTTCACAAGTATAACTTAATTCAGGGAACCAGGGAGTGGTACTTTTGAAGGATGATGGATTATGTGAGCTGCAGGTTACAAGTGTGAAAACATTATTTTAACAATATTCTCCTTTTTAGTGAATATGAGGATGTGATTTTTGCACCTCTGTGCTATCCCATGGATGTGGGGGAGTAGAGGAAAAATCTTTACAAAATAAACAAATGAAATCCTTAGTTTATATGTCAAATGAAAACACACCTATCAGGCATTTTATTTCTTTCTTTTACGTATTTTTTACATTAGTATTATTATTTTAGAAAGCATTTTTAATTAGTATTGTTCTTAATTTGACAAAGTATCATCACCTCTGACAGCATTCAAAGAATCTTGTTTACATCCTTTTTTCAGTGCCTGTTAGAAGCACTGTAAACAGATCTTAAGATAAATATTTTCAGTCTGGCTCTGCTGAACAATGCTTTTTCATGAAGTTGTTTTTTGTTTGCTTGTTTGTTTTTGGTTTTGTTTTTTGTTGTTGTTTTGTTTTGTTTTGTTTTGTTTTTTCTGAGCATCAGATTCAGACTTAAGGGAAAAGCTTCATTCTCAGTAAGAAGAGCAGTTAACAACCTGTTGACTTTGAAAAATTCTGAGAATTAGTCAAATGGATTATTGGATGGACTTGAATCAAGTACAAACTGTTTTTGACTCAAAGTCTAATCATTTCTCTTCACACCAGTTAGTCGCTATTAAATTAAGGATATACTCCAGCAAGTTTATACAAGCCTATGAAAGAGCTGTTAAATACACAAATATCCATGGGCTAATGTATTAAACTAGGCTATCTACATGTTATTTTTAAAAAAATAGAAAAAAAATATGAATAACTTAAAGATATAATTGCAAGATGATTAAAAAAAAAAAGTTTCATGGAAAAATGAAATTGATAAAATACATATGAAAACTGTGAATAAACCAAAATAAAGATATTTATCAGGCACATAGCAGGCTAATGCAACATAGCCTTTGTTACATGTCCTGTTACATAGGACAGCAAAAAATACCCTTGTACCCTTGTCTATTCACAGCTAAATAGTGAATGTCTACGGAATCTCTTATGTGGATTTAAACAAACATAAATTTTACAGGAATAAAGACCAAATCATATATTAGAAGTATGTCTTCTTAATTGTAAATGTTTCAACCATCAAAAGATAACACATAGAATATGAAAATGCTGGCAAAGAAAGCAGCAGACTACAAATGGACAAATCCTAGAGTGAAAATATGGCTGAGAAATATTTGTTTTAAAATAGGTCAACATTGTGTCACTTCATTGATAAACATTGCCATTATTAAGTATTATGATAGTGCCTAAGAATATCAACTCAGAACTGAAGTGCACGAGCGGCTTTTCAGAAACATAATAAAAAAAACTGTTCCTTTCTCAAAGTACTTGCTATCCATCTGCCAGATAACATGGAATAGATAAACAGACAAAAGGAATGTGAATAAAAGAGAATGAGGTGATGAAATCAAGTGAGTTTAGCAAGAAAGGGATGTTTTAATGGTCATTTACTTTACTTCAGGACTAATACATTTCAAGTATAGCTCAGATCATGTTTGGTAAGCGATACTCAGAGGAACACAACCTTTGTTTTCTGCTGTCACATCTTCATTCTATAGTCCTGTACAAAGCTATAATCTTTTCCTGTTAACCATTGTAGCAATTTTTTCCAAAATTTTTGAAACTCATATCAGCTTAAAAGTAAGTGTTGGCAGAAAAAAGCTTTTTGGAAGATGCTTCTCTTCCATAGCTGGAGAGCATGGCACCATACAGTGTGTCCAGATCTTGGTCCATGTAGAGTGAGCACAGAATGTATTGGATAGTTTTCAAATTAACAAATAATATATTTTAATATTATGTACTTAAATATGTAGTTATATATGTATTTATATACATTTTATTATAGTGTATAATATAGATAGTTCAAAAGGATGAGCATTCCTGATGAGTACAATCCTTTGCAAGTTCCCTTGGGTGACACAAGCAGTTTGAAAAGACTTCTGACACAGTGGTCCACTGCAGTATATGAAGGAAATATATAAAAGGTGTACAATAATGCCATAGACTATTTTGCAGATAGTTAGCTTGAGTATTCATAATTTCTAATTTATTCCATTGAAACACTGATTCTAAATATACTGTAGATCTAGACACAATTAGGAGAAGTAGACTGATAGACCTATACTGATGTGGAGGAAAGAGACACCTAGCAATATGCTCTAAATATCCTCACTGGAAGTTGTTAATGTGTGTGTTGTGTTTTTTGTTGTTGCTTGTTTGTTTGTTTGTTTTGTTTTGTTTTGTTTTGTTTTTTCCTGCCAGACTTTTATTTTGTTTTACTTTTTCCACTTAACAATGATGAAGTGGAAAGCATTTTGATGGGAGAATGTATTTTTCCTGCTGCGTTATCACCTCTTTTTGTGACTGTCAGTAAAGTACTTACTGATTACTGCCTGAAAGCAATGACCTGTTGTACACCTACATGCTTGGAATTAGCCAATGAACACCTAGGACAACAAATGGGTATGCCTTCTGGTTGCCTATGCCTTTGAATCAAAACAAATAAAAGTGCAGCCTGTATAGTCTCCATTTAATAACTGTCACACAGCAACTAAGGATCTAATCTTTGAAATCATTAGCATAAATCTCTGTCAGGTTTGTTTCATGATGAGATGTAGGTAAAAGGTATTTTGGCCTGATGTCTGTGCATGGTATACAAAAGAAGATAACAGTGTTTGCTGCTGCTGTTGTTTGAACTGAACATATTTCTTTTTGCACATCCTAGAAGAATTCAGTGAAACAGACTGTGCTTCACAGCACATATGCTTCCCTTGGCCTAATCTGAACTGATTAATTTTTCTCTCTCCTGGAAACTGTGTGGCAAGCCACAGGTTCTGTCCAGACAGTTAAGATTTTATATCTTTAAAAATCTCTACTTGGTCTAAAATGAACTGATATCTAATAAAAAATAAAAATAAAAAATAATAAAATAATAAAAAAACTGTCACCATGTCACCATCCAGCTTCTTAACAGATCCAATTACAACAATAAAAAAATGCTTATGTCTTAGAACAGCTCTCCACTGCTGCTACTGTAAAAGAGCCAACACAGCTTCTTGCAGTAGTCTATCCCAAAAGCCCACTGACTGGGCATGAGTCACTTATGTGAGAAACTCACTTTAGAAACAGAGTAAATTAGTTCCTTTATCAAAGGAGTGTGAAAGAAGTGATTAAACCAATAAAGGAACAAGCATTCTAACAG
The DNA here is from genome assembly GCF_011077185.1 of Oxyura jamaicensis. Lineage (NCBI taxonomy): Eukaryota > Metazoa > Chordata > Aves > Anseriformes > Anatidae > Oxyura > Oxyura jamaicensis. The sequence continues at coordinate 105,719,351 of NC_048894.1, forward strand.
GGTTTAGGTCTGGGTGGTGGGAGGATGTCCCTTGATTTCAGATATTTTTTACCCCCTTTGTCTGGACATGTACAAGTCTGAGGGGGTAAATGATAATAGTCTATTTCCTCTGGCCATCAGCTGGCAAGGGAGTGCTATTAGGCAGCTCATGAGCTCCAGAAGTACTTCTGAAGTAGGTGGTAGATAAACCACCGTGTGTCATTAGAGGAAGGACTCTGTAACATCTGGAAGATTTAAATCCTCACTGTGCTTTCTCATCTGTCTCCTCAGTCCTCCTCATGGCAAGGAGAGTTGGGTTCATCACCAGGCTGACTCACAGTCAAAGAGTTTGGCAACCAGGGCCAACTGTCCATCCTCTTTGCATGGCAAACGTTGTGATGGTTTTACCCAGCTGGACAGCTGAACTCCTCTACAACACTTCCCCTCCTCTAAGGAAAAGGGGAAGAAAACATGATGAAAAGGAGCTCCATCCATCAACAGCCAACTGCTGCAGCACGGGGCCCCCATGGGCGGCAGCTCCCCCCATTTCCCCTGCTCCTGCATGGGCTCCTCTCCATGGACTGCAGCTCCTGCCCGGGGTCTGCTCCTGTGGGGGGTCTCCATGGGCCGCAGCCTCCTCCAGGCCACATCCACCTGCTCCAACCGGGGGTTCCTCCACGGGCTGCAGCGTGGAGATCTGCTCCATGTGGGACCCATGGGCTGCAGGGGGACAGCCTGCTCCACCAGGGGCCTCTTCACAGGCTGCAGGGGAACTGCTGCTGCCTGCCTGGAGCACCTCCTGTCCTTCTGCACTGACTTTGGCGTCTGCAGGGCTGGTTCTCACTCCTCTCTCTTCCAGATGCTGTTGCACAACAATTTTATTTTTATTTTTTTTCTTTTTCCTCTTTCTTCAATCTGCTCTCCCAGAGGCCCAATCAGCGTCACTCCCTGGCTCAGTTCTGGCCAGCATCGGGTCCCTTTTGGAGCCGGCTGGAGCTGGCTCTGATCTGACATGGGGGCAGCTGCTGGGCCCTGCTCAAAGAGGCCACCCCTGCAGTCCCACAGCTACCAAAACATTGTCATGTAAACCCAACACATGATTCCCCTTAGATACCTAAGTGGGAAAATTAAATTTTTCAGGGAGACTTCTCTTCTTGACATCAAACCAAACAGTCATCATTCACCTATTTGGAGAGATTTCTGTAATCTTGTTTTCCTGCATATTGCCATCTATGATTCTGGACTACAGAGATGTTTCCTGGATACACTCTATGTTAAATAGTATTCTGAAGTTACAAAGCATTCAAAATTAAAACTGGAAAAGAAAATACATCCTAATATAACTGACGTCTTCTATGCAATACTATGTACCAAAGGTTGTTTTTATTTAGGAGTGCAGGAGAAACATGATGAAGTCTAGAGAAATTTTTTTTTGGGGGGAGCATGAAAAATGAGAAAATTTGTCCCAAGAAAGACAGTTGCCAGAGAGTTTTCAGAGTGAGTAAAAGCCTGAGTTTCAAAATGGAAGCTGATTTACAATGTTCTGTGCATCAGTTATGTCCGCTATTACAACAATGACCCCATTTCACACTTCATATGTGTTGGGTGTTGTAGGGTGTTAGACATGTAGGTTCCACAATGAGAAATACACTTTTTATAATCAAAAAAGGATGCATGCACTTCTAAATCTAAGCATTTCCAAAGCTTTAATTACCATATCAAGTCAATTGAGGGGAGGATAGCAGCTGTAAAGAATTAGATAATTGAAACAAAAGAAATCCAAGCTGTTAAGAAGAATTCTCCAGTATACCTACTTGTTATTCTGCAGAAAGAGAGCATCTGGGTGCTTGCAGAAAGAAAACATATGGTAATGTACTGGTATGATAGCGAGATACATATTATTTTAAATATGTTGAAAAATATGGCAGCTAATGTACACTTTTAAAAAATGTATATAAATATTTGTCAATGAAATCTTGAAACATATACTTGTCAAGTATATGTTTTGCCTTTGAAAAGAGAATTCATAATGTGAAGTGTTTAGTAATCTTACCAGATGACTCAGAGGAACTAGTTTTCTGGGTAGAATGATGAGTGTATGACTTCTGTTGACTTCAACAAGAGATGGATTCTCATTTTAAAAGTACAGAAGTAATACTGCATTGTTTCTGTAACTAACATTGAAAAACATCACCAGTTAGTCACCGTTATGCTAGTGCTCTTGATTACATCCGGAATTGCAGTAAGTGTTCAGACAAAAACACTCCTTCCAAATATCCTGGCAGCAAGGAAGATCTTCCTTATGTAGCTGAGACTACGGCTCCCAGTCTGTTCTGACTGATAGGTCAGGGCTGCTGGGAAGCAGCCAGTTTATCTTCATTCTTACCCACAAATAGGGAAGAGAGTAGCAAGACACAAAAAAAAAGAGGTTAGAGAGGTGATTATTTACCAATTTGCCACTGCAGTGAAGAAGTGTCTGTCTGTGGGATACTGACTGTCAGTGTGATTTGTAGATGAAGCTCAAGTTAATGAGTCTATCCTTGATCTCCATAGAGGCTGTTTAGAAATAAATGGCTACTCTTTTCACTTGAAACAAGGTAAGTAAATATGTCCCACTGTTTATGGTTTCCTAAGGCTGAATGTAAGAAATAGTTTGTCAGATTGTCTTGTCCCACATTAAAACAATAATGTTAAAAGGATTCTGAGATAATTGTCCCCCTAGTTCCTCTTTCTGTCTGGATGGGAGAGATTGGAATCAGAAACACATCAAGCTTTATTGAATTAACCTGATCCAATCCACATTTCTGAAATGGAGTTGTCTGTATCCAAAGTGGTCATCTATACTTCCTCAGTAATTAATGGGAAAATAATGGCTGTTACCTATTGTTCTGTCTCTTTCTAAGATTCCTAGGTGTTCAACAGTAGCCAGATGTACAGCTCTTCATTATTTGGGTTCTGACATTTTTTCATAAGTAAAATAGATAATAGTAATGCAATGATCAGGAAGTAAATCAATAAAAATGTGGTACACCTCTAAGTTACTTGAACATTTTGAGCCAGTAGGAGCCAGAGGAAAATCCACTATTAAATATGCATTTTTATTTTTTAAGCTGTAGGAAAAAAGAAAACAAGTTGAAGTTAACAAAAAGATTAAAAGCACTATTGTGAAAAACATACAAGTCTTATGAGGAGCGGCTGAGGGAGCTGGGATTGTTCAGTCTGGAAAAGAGGAGGCTCAAGGGTGACCTTATCATACTCTACAGGTACCTTAAGAAGGCTGTAGCAAGGTGGGGGTTGGTCTATTCTCCCACATGCCTGGTGACAGGATGAGGGGAATGGGCTAAAATTGCACCAGGGGAGGTTTGGTTTGGATATTAGGAAGAACTTCTTTACTGAAAGGGTTGTTAGGCATTGGAATGGGCTGCCCAGGGAAGTGGTTGAGTCACCATCCCTGGATGTCTTTAAAAGACTTTTAGATGTAGAGCTTAGTGATATGGTTTAGTGGACGACTTGTTACTGTTATTTCAGAGGTTGGACTCAGTGATCTTGGAGGTATCTTCCAACCTAGACTATTCTGTGATTCTGTGATTTCCTTCACTGTGTATAGCAGGGTGTGTTCAATTAGCAACGTCATCTGCCACAGTAATTAGTGCAGACAGCTTCAACAAGTGACTTAGAAGGATTTTGTTAGTTACACCATTCACTCTGCCACTGCTTTAATGTGGGAGGAGAGATATGCCCATGCAAATCATGGCTGACTTACTTTCTACTTCTGGACATGAAAGAGACTTTTATTTTCTGGATCCATTTGCTTTTAGGTGATAAAATCCACATAGCAATGGAAGATACCAGGAAATATCCATAACAAGGACAAAGAAAACTTCTTAGTCCTCAGAATTTGCAGTCTTTGAGCATCATGTTCAGTTACTGGCAGAAAGGATACTGGCCGTCTCTCACTCTTGATACATTAGAGGAAACAAACAAACAACAACAAAAAAAAAAACTACAAAGGCAGTGGAGACTTTAAGAAGACTGTGGTATTCAACCATTGCCATAGATGCGGTCTCCTCACAGGAGCTGGAACAAAGTTCCCTTTTACCATAAGTTCATGTACCATTTTTTACCTGTGAAAGTATAGAAGACTCTGCTCAAAGATCAGATGAGGACTTGCCTTTTACAATTACAAAACTGAAATTTCTTATTTCATCCATTTTTCTTTCAGATAGTTATTTTACTCCTCTGCTTTCCAGGTAATTCAAGGTTGTATTCTATCTTAAAAAGCTAACCGGAACTTTGGTTAAATTATAATCAGTCTATTTACGTAACACCACATTTCCTGCCCTCTTCTTATTTAGATTCAATTTTTACAAGAGCATTTACTGCTATATTAATCAGTCCATTCTGGATTGTTGTTCGACTATGTACAGAAATTCTAATTTTTATTTTTAAATATAACTTAACCATCATATGAAAATAGCTCACTTGAAACCTAGGTTGTAATTTTACTGTTATCCAGACTTTCAAAAACTATGAAAATTGCATAAAGAAGTATTGTTTACATTCAGCAATTTTGAATTCCATTACCTTTGCAGATTTAATTTTCAAATAGAATTGACTAATCACTTGCCAAAGGCAGATTATTAGTTTAAAGCTATCAGAAAATTGAAAAATGTGTCCAAAGCCAATGAAGTATAGTAACTGATTTTACTTTTATGTCACTTGAAATGTGTACTTAAAGAAACACTTGATTGGTGGAAAAAGTGCTTCCTGCGTAGAATGACATGCACCCATTAAAATGTTGCTGAATTAATGACAAAACCTTTTAAAAGTAATCATTGAAATTGCGATAAATTCCCAGTAAATCAAGCACACAAAGCCTAGACTAGTGGCACTGCAATTCTCTGGGATGGCCTTTGCTCCCTTACAGGTCACAGTTAGTTGTTAGTTTCAGCTGTGATGTGGAGAGCAGAGTGCCCCATTACACATACCAGTCCCATCACAGAGCCATGCCCTGTGGGACTGGTATCTCTGCAAACATGGAGCAAAGGGAATGGTCCTAACTGGGAAAGTCAGCGGTTGCTGATGAGATGTTAAAAAGCAATTGGAGGAATGCATAGAGACAGCTGAGGGCATCTGTTGGTATCTGACATAGAAGACACTCATTTTCTACTCTGCATCCAAGTGCTTTTAGGTTCCAGACTCCCAGTGGTAACAGGACACAGTAGAAAATATCCCTAAAAAGAAGGAGAAAGGGAAAAAGCAGGATAGAGCATGTCCAAAGGTTATGAAGGTGGTATTTCAATCCATGTTCTAAATGAATGACAGCAAGATCAGATTACATTTGTGAAGACAAGAAAAATATGTTTCTGTACTTGACATGTGAGCTGTCAGAGTGCGCACAAATTTCAGTTTTGTGGGTGGCTTGAAAAGAGAGTAGTTGAGGCTATTGTTACATTGCAATCACTAGTAGGGCTGCACAATTTTATTTTATTGGAAAGGTACATTACAGTTTAAACTAGCTATGCTCAACTAGCCCACTGAAGCACAAATGCTACCCTGCCATGGCAGCACAGTAAACAGCATGAGTGGACTACCCAAGTATTTACTTATATTTGCTTTACATGATGCATTGCAATTGGAATCATCTACTGGAAGGTGGAAATTCAGGTCTCCTTATTGGGCTAGATAAAAAAATCAAGATAATATTCCACCACTGGTATTTTCTGAATCTGCTTCTTTCTCTTTTGTAACACCAAGAGAGAGGATTCTACATCTGTACCGCAAGCCATCTGCTTAGCAAATTAAAGTGGAAGCTGCTGATAACAGGCAACTGGGTAACTTCAAGGAAAGCTTTTTCAGGATGCTTTTCTTTTTGAGTATGGTAATATGTTTTGCAAAAAATAAATTTTAAAGCTGTTTGTGCTCTTATGGTTGTAGGTTACATCTGTGGAAAGACATGGAAAACATGGCATCTTTTTGATGATTCTCTGTAAGAGCCTCCTTAAAGCCTTGACACGTCCAAGGGCTTCCTCAGGGTTGTTTCACATCCTTGGAAGTAACTCACCAGGAAGGAGAAAAGAAAGTTAAGAGACTATCAAGTTCATGACTTCTACTTTATTCACAGGAGAAAGCACAGTCAGGTGCTGTACATAGTGATCATAATAAACTTGTTCAGAGGCTATTTCAAATTACTCTGTTCCTCAGGACAATACAGGATGGCTCCAGCAGTGAGATGGTGTGTAAAGAATGCATGTTTCTAATCACTGCCATCAGATTAGAAGCATGATAGCAAGCACTAGAAAGTATGGAGACCTGCACGTTTTGATATCAGGCAAATCTGTCTCTAGATGAAAGCGGTGCTTGGCCAGAAGGATTAATAGTGTTCTGTGGAAAGGACAAGAGTCATTTGGGCAGGTGCAGCCAAGATGTGTTCAAACAGTCCCGGTCCCCCCTTCCACTTTGGCATGTCACTGTCAGATGAAGATATCCTAAAAGAAGGGATGCTGCAGGTTCATTTCTGGAAATTTTCAGCTGTTAACCAGAACCCCTGAGCATCTAAGATAATACTGAGTAGACAGCAACATTATGGACACATCCTGGAGCATAGGGCATTTTGTAGTTCCTCCTGTTACATACTCGTAAAGGCACCTCGGACTCCCAACTACAATCCAACCAGCTGATGTGTCTTCTGCTACTTTGTGATTCTGCATTATGCCTGAGTGATGTTGAAGTGTTTCTTTGTCCATGTGGCAGTGAATGGTAATGCCTTCTTGGACTTCCTTCAGGCTATCAAGCCTCATAACATTTCTTTACAACCATGTCAAAAAACACAATTTGGCTGTTCATGACTATGTCACGTGGCTCAAATCACAAATCCTCACTCTTATTTTTGATTTATTATCTTATCCACAGGAAGGTAATATAACCAGGATCCCAGTCCAACAGCTTATCCAAGAGCGGGGGACTGTAATCTCAGCTTTCTGCAACTTTCTTCTTTATGATTTTTAGTTTATACAAGCAGACTGCTTGGCTGCTTGTATAGTTTTTCATACCCCTACAGTCTCTTGTGTATTCTTATTTTTTTATATATATGTAGGTAAAAAATCTCTTTTAGTGTGTTACATACCAGCTGAGGGAATGGAGCAGTCTTGCTGGGCCAATGTTGTGCTGCAATGCACAGAGTGAAGCATCAGAAGGCCTTGAGATAGTTTATGCATACAGCTGTTGCATTTTATTGGTTTGCTGTTAATGAGGTACTACCAAAGAATTTGGAAGCATGGCCTTGAGGATCATTTAACATAATGAATCATCCAAGTTTAGCTAACTATAGCAACACATGTAAAAGCTAAAGAAGTTCTCTGTTAAACTGAAGAAAGTAGTTTGTACTGTTTAACTCAAGGTGAAACACCTACACATCTGCAGGTGTTTAACAAAGAAAGTGACTCAAACTCAACAGGAGAAAAGTTAAACTGCATTCCAAAAAAACAGATACAAGTAATGATATTGTTAGAGTAAAAAGTTAGAATTATTTTCTTCATGAAATATGAAAAATTATTTAAGATGAAATATAATTCATATTCATGGAAATATGTGTCATGGATGGGGTAGGGTGATTTAATTTTTCAGTCTAATCCAGCTCTTTTATGCCATTTTGGTAGTGCAAACACCCAGCCTTAAAAATAACTCAGTCAAATACCTAATGATTATATCTTCAGGAGAAAAAAAAAAAAAAATCTTGTGAATGTACTGCAAAAACCTCCAAGGCCTCTTCCCCAAACGCTTGTCACTTGGTAAGGAGCCAAAAAGATTGCCTGTTATGTTTTAGCAATATCTTCTTTCTGATAACAGCTACTGTGAGTCTACTGCAACAACTTGGAGCAGTCCCATATACCTTAGCTGGAGCCTCAGGGAAAGAAGGGTGGCAGAACAGGAGGAAAGGAGCCCAGAGGATGTTTGAATTAAAAGCATAAACACAATGTATCATGATGTGTAAACAAAAGTGTTTGCATTTTTGAATCTTTGCATAGAAGTAACGGCTCAGCTGTAGTATTGTCTGACTTTCATCACTGCTATTCCAGATCAGTGTGGACCAATTGGAGAGACTCCAAAAGAGAATGATTTAAAATGATTAAAAAATACAAGTTTCTAAAGGAAAAGACTCAAAAATTGATCTAGTTTAGAATAAGACCAAGGTAGATCACAGTAATATTCTTCAAATCCATAAATGTCTGCTGGGGGGGGGGGGAAGGAGAGGAGAATCAATACATTCTGCATTGTCCATGAGGAACAGAATAAGAAGCAGCAGGCTAAAATATTGTACATTTCTAATTTAAAGGACAGCTAAGCTCGGGGTCACATTAAGGCATCTGGAGCCTTCCATATAGGAAGTTTTTTTTACACTAATGTTTATCAGATAACAGACAGTCCTTCTAGATGTATTCAGTAACACATGATTGTTCTCTCCAGCACTACATTTTACTATTCATTGTCTTGGAAGATGGTTCTAGATTCTTCTTACAGCAGGGTCTCTGATTATATATCTACATAGGGAAATTTAAATGTATACTTTAAAGTCAATTAGAGCCAGTCAGAATTATAATAACTTTCATTGTTATTATTATAATTTGACCAAAAGACAGGTTTTGTGCTGTGAACCTTTAAACTAAATGAATGAATGATTTCAATGAGGAAGCAGGAGCTTCTGGATTTATTTATTTATTTTAATTTCGTTTTCCTGTTCTACAAAAGAATACTCAAATTGGTTAGTTCCATGTAGAAGCCTTCTGAGGTATGCTGTCCAGTCTGGAAGGGATAATTTTAACTTTCTGAAGAATCTCTCTTTTAAAGTTAAAATATATGATATTATTTTATGACTTAACAAAGTATATGATGGTTGACTCAGCTGTTGTCAGGAAGCACAGAGGAAGAAATGCTGCTAACATCTAGAAAAATCAGCTACATCTTAAAATGAATTGAAGTAAACTACATCAAAGAATAAATATTTTCATATTATGAATGTTTTCTGTGAATAATGTGTATATTTTTCCCTAGGACTGCACAGTGGTTATCTACAAAATGTACTAACTGATATTGTTAAAGTGGCAGAAAAATATTAAAGAGGGCTCAGGCAAAAGGACGAGTCGTGTTCATCTCAATTAAAAATTCCGAATCTTTGAAAGTGACCATGAATATTTAATAGCATAGTAATAAGATTCTATACTTCCACCCATTTAAATGAACAAAATAGTGGAAGGTTAGCTTTGAACTGGAGAACCAACTACTTTACAAATAAATGTGCTGCAGCGTGTCTTGGATTCAGCTCAGTATTAAAGGATGGCCTTTGCATGTGTAATGACTTTTTCTGTAACTAGTTTTTCTATACTTTGGGCTCTATCACCTGTCTGTTAGAGAATGGATGGCTAGTAGTTACAGCCGCTCACTGCCATTATTTACATCTTTGGCAATAACATTTTACTCTGAAGAACTTGTGATTTCCATACTTATTACTCCCCTGATTTTAGTGGAAGATCAGTTTTACTATTCATAAATAGGTGTGATTCAAAGCCTAGCCAAGTAACACACACCAAAAAAAAAATATGTATGTCCTTAGTGAAAAGGAACTAGGAAGAAAACCCAAACCCACTAATTTGTGGGTTTTGGTTTTGTTTTGTTTTGTTTTGCACAAGCACATTAATGTAATCATCTCTCACAGGTGAAAGAAGGAAACTGCCAGTGAAAGCTTAATGTAGTCTGGAATTCTGAGACCTCCGTAACAGTAAGAAACAAATCACTCTCTCCTCATCTAGGATTTATTGTTGGTTTCTTTGTGACCTCATGTCCCAAGAATGGCATTGTGCCTGAGATACAGTTCTAAACATTAAACATGAGCATACTTAGACCTCTCTACTGATGTATTTTTCAGTGTAGATATAGGAAGCAGTATTTCTCTTGAGTAAAGGAATAAATTCATCTTAAACTATTTTTAATATTTGAGCAACAAAGAAAATAGTAGGCCTCAGATTGCAGCTTGTGGCTGCCCAGTATTTATGAAAAACTACCTGTTTTGAACACTTTTGGGATCTAAATGCTGTTGGGTGAATGAAAACTTTAAATCCCATAAATTTATAATTTATTATTGCAAGTGAACATTTTGCAGGCTTATTCTTGACTGTTACTTCTTTTTCCTTTACTTTTTCCTTTTCTACCCTGAAGTAGAAAAGAGCTTGTTTTGTTTCATTTAGATATGGAACTACAAATCAAATACAAAATCCTTGTGGTGGAAGCAGCAACAGATCCTACATTCAGTCAGGAGCACAATTGTGGAATTGAATCTCACTCCTATTGATAGGTTTTGGTTCACAACACAGAGCAGTTTTGGAAAATACAAATGGGATGCCTTTGGGACAAAAGTAAACTGGACAAGCACTGAAAAAAAACTCCCAGAAATATTGTAGTTGCACCATCACCTTGTACAGGAAAACAGCAATGTTGGGGTGTTGGTTCTAGTCTGGTTGTGGTTGGCATAGGGAAAACAGGCATTTTGGTCATATTTTACCAAAACCCTTAATAAAAACTAATGCTTTAGATAATGCGGTTTCCTGGTACACATCATTTAAACACTTAATAAGGAAATATATACCACATATATATTACTATTGTTCCAATTCTGATTCCTTAAAACAAATGCTTATGCATGTAAAAGAAAAAAAAAAAAAAAAAAAAAAAACACTATGTAAAGCCTATGTTTCAGCTAAAAGCATCAGACACTTGAAAAACAAACTATTTTTTTACACCAGAAACTTGGGATTGCAAGCAAATATTAGCAAGTCATGTTGAGGAGTTTAATAATAGTCATATTCATAAAAGGAAATGTTAGGGTTTTTTGTTTCTACAAAATTTCTGCTTTGTGGTTTGACTTACAAAGTTGATATTTGAAATCAGGTTTATATTCATTTTATATAACTTTCCCATAAACAATCATGAAGAAATTATGTCTAAAACTCTCTGCTATTGGGTACTTATTTGGCTATCATGAAATATATAAAAGATAGGTGGCTTTGAGATACTAACACCAAAAAAAAAAGTTTAAAAAGACATAACAGAAGCAAATTCTCCTAACAATATACATTATTCTATTAGTTAATCACTTCTGTTAGATTAGAAGTAAATACTATTAAGATGCTAAAATTGTCAATTTAAATATAAAGTTTTTTATTTTTTATATTTTTCACTCAAGTAATTATCCTTGTGGTTTCCCTGCTTCAGACAAATCACCATTATCTTCGGCACTCAAATGCAAAGAAAGCACAGAACTAAACTCTGGCAATTACAAATGGGCTCTCATCTTTAGCAGTTATGAAGATATCAGACATTTTGGCTCATAGGAAACATAACCCTAATGTCAAAGCAGTATATCATTATAAGGCAAACCCCATTAAGCATAAAATGGCCTTACAGATTCCAAATTAATAGACTAAATAGCTCAGTCTAGACTTCTCCACCCTTCTGTAAGGGATTTATCTTCAGAACCTCACAGCGTTGGTTCTCTTTGTTCGTCTGTCAACTTATTTCCCAAGATTCATTGATGCAAGCTATGTTTTATTGCTTGCATTTCATACTTAATCTAATTATTAAAACAGTTGCATGACAAAACTTCAGGTTTAGGTTTTCATTCACTTCTCAGATGCACATTGTTTGCACTGAGCAGATACCAAATTGGTTTACAGGTCCAGAAGAGATTTCTCCTGGTATACAGAATATTCCTGACTTATTTGTCTATTGCTTTTATCTGCATAAGGTCATATTGGGATAACAATTCATGGCCAAGCCATGTCATTCATATTTTATAAAAACAACTTTGCACATGAGTGGGGATCCTCTGAAATACTGCACAATCAAAGGACTGTCATGCATCTCAAAACCAGCTGTTGGTATGAGTGGGATTAGTTCTGGATCCACAAACTGGGTAAAAGAACAAAGCATAAAAGTGCTTGCAATAAAGTGTTTATCAAGGACTATACACAGTTTGAAGACCTAGTATGTATGAAGCAAATTATTAAACTCATTCTGTAATAAATCATTTTTGATATTTTCTGTAAGAGTGAGGATGGTACACTGGCATTTCTGCGTGATCAAGATTAAGGCAAGGTATATTTTTTATTCAAGAGGTACCTTCGTGACGTAGTTTTGTGTTCCTGGAGATCTGGGCTTAGCTTTTTGTCTGGCTGGGTTTTCTATTTTTCTCAAAGTTTTTTCTTGCTCATAGTTACTCAGTTCAGTGGCATTTAAAACATATTGGAGATTATTTCAAGAAAGCCTGTGTATAAAACTACTTTGGAATGAATACAATACTAGCTTCTCTCTGTAGCTCACTTGCTATACAATAGGACACTCTTCTGGTACTTGTCAGTAATGTAACTTTTCAAACAGACTGGAGACCATCTTGACTCTTAGCTTGAATGTTAAATCACAAGCATAAAATTCATAGGAGAAGGATGGTGTTGAGCTTTTCCACAAGCACGTTACTGAATGATGGTTCAATTTTTTAATTTTTTAACATTGCCCTTGAAAAATTTCTGCTCTGTGCACAATTTGGCTTACTGTTTTCTCAAGTATCTTTCGTCTTTCCTGGATACAAAAGAAGAATATACAAATGAGATTCAATGATGCATGATAAAAAACATTTGCTCTTCTATAGACTAAGCCAGGCTTTGCAAAGATCACATATTCTATAAGTTTTCCTTAAAACAAAAATGCCTAATGTAGACATTGTGGGTGGAATTTTTCTCACTAACTGACTAAAAGCTAAACGTTTTGACTTTCTCTGTAGTCAATGGTGAAAGGCCCACACCTTTAGAAGCATGACTCATTTTGTCTTAAGTGTGTAGAAAAGTAGGATAAATTGTCACCTGAAGATTCTCAGTTCTCACCATTGACTTCAGAGGAAGCCTAGGAGATAACATATAACTTTTAGATGACTAAAATGAAGGCAGATGTTCAGGCATGTCCAAAGTATTTTAAAGTCAGGAGCCTCAATGTGCAGGCCCTCAATGTGCTTGAATATACGGACAAATATTTAATGCTGTACTGTCTAAATAAGGAATCTGGTGTCCTGAAAGCCTTCTAGGAACAGAACAGTGGAAAGCCACTCCCATGGCTCTGGCTCAGGACCACACAAGTCAAGAAAAATGTTGATGTGACATATCTTGCTAGTTACTGCAGTGAGCAGCAGCATTTAAGGTTAACATGGGTGCAGCTCTGTCTTTCCTTGTTTAGATCAAGCCTTTTTTCTTAGGCAAACCCTTTTTTTTTTTTTTTTTTTTTTTTTTTGAGGCATCTTCCTCAATTTATTATTACTCACCAAACAAGCCTGTCTCCTTGGGAAAAGCAAGCTGAGACATGCACTGTAGGGTGCATGCTTTAATCTAGTATTTGGAATATTCACTTTGAAAATATTCTCCTCCTTTAAGAGTTGTCTTATATGTATTTATTTGTCTTCTGGATGAGTTTCAAAGTGCTTTCTAATCTTTGCAGCAGTCATCCAGCTATTTCCTATGGAGTCTGAATGTTAATTAACCCACCAGAGTAGAGTACACTAAACAGTGACAGGAGTAGAAGACATTTCTGTCTCAACTTTATTCCTAAGGAAAAGGCCAAAAATCCTAATGATTACCAAACTGTAGACACAATAGCCAGAAAGAAATAATTATAAAGGCAATGGATCCTTTCTCAGAAAGTACCATTGGACTCTCTAGTTGAAACAGATAGGCAGTTCAATGGTCAGTGGCACTAAATTAAAACTTGCCAATCAAAAATTTTAACAGGAAGCCCACAGCTGCACAGAAACAGATACTTGTATCAAGCTATAGAGGATCTTGACAGGTTTTATTGTCAAGATTTGCATAAACTTTTTTCACCTTTGAGCCTGCAACATGTTTGAAAATATTTTCATAATAATTAGCAACTTTATGTGTCCCAAATTATGCCCTAATTCTAATTAGAAGTGTCATTAGAGAATCCAAATCTGCTAAATTATCTTTTTGAGTTGATTAACTTTCCCCTTCATATACCTGATTTAAAGTGGGAATCTAATTATCATCTCTTCCCTGATTCAAAGCTCTGAAATATTATATGTTCTTAAATTACTCACCAGGGAATGTGCACAGTGATGGTGCTGAATGGCATATTTCACAACTGTTATACTTGCTATATAAATTATTATTAAATTATATTCCCTGGAGTGGATGCGGTGACATCTGGGGTTGCTTCAGGCATTTGGAGTTCCATGTCTGTTACCAAATCACTATGGTTTCAGCCAGCTACAGTAATACCATCTGTAAATTAATAAATGTCACCCTTCTGTGCTACATACTTTCAATCCACACTCATATCATGACTTTCATACTTTGATCTGCTTGCTGCAAAAGTATTATATAAATACATAAAAATTTACTAGTTTATTTTTTTTTTCCTGTTTTTTTCAGTTTTCTTTTTTGTTCTTGTTTTAATGTATGAATGTCATAGAAGGTGGTTAAAGTTCTGTTCTCAATAATATGGAGATATAAAAATCTATTATTTTTTTTGTTGTTGTTATTATTTTATGGCATTTTTCTAATTTTTGTCAAATTCCAAAGCAAGTTGCAAGCTGCTGATTGTCTGGTGATTAGTGTTGCAATTCTGAAAATAGGAGAAAAATACGAGAATTGACTACCTTTTTGCTAGCATTGAGGGGTTTGTTTTTTTTTTTAGCAAAAGGAGAAATTTTAAAGAAGAAAAAAATGGTATGAAGATAACCATTTTCTTTGTGTAAATCTAACCAAAGGGAAATCTTGCTTCATATTTTGTAGAACTGTTTTTTTTTCCTTTAAAGAATGCATATCAGCATGCATTTTAATGAAATTTACAGTATGTAGCCACATATTTATTAATTTTAGCACAGTGAAAATAAAACTCATTTTGTACTTAGAAGATACCAGAAAACACGCTTGAAGGTGTAATGCAGGCACAAGGCATCCCCTACCCCTGTGAAAAATCTTGTAGCCACGCTCATGCACTCAGTCTCTCTACAGGCTCTCTCTGTACTGCACCTTCAGTAATACAAGCCATAATCTGTGTTTGTCCTGAATTTGCCTCATGTCCACTTTATGTGACAAGTCTGAGTTATGATCTGGATGAACTTCAAGAACTCCTAAGAGGAGAAAAATCCAGCCCAAGTTCTTCTGTGGTGCAGACAAAAACACAGAGCTCCCTGTATCTCTGCTATGAAAGAAGATCACTACTACTCTAGGAAAAAAAAAAAAAAGCAAGTAAAATATTTTCATGGCACAACAACAAAACAAGACACAGTAAAAGTCTTTAATACCCTGTTCTGGAAAATAATGTGTATCACTATTAAAAATTGGTAGGAAACCAAGCTCTATATTTGTGGTCTCTAGCTCTTGACTTGCCTAAGCACTTATCTTGGTGAGATTTAAGAAAAGATTTAGAAATGGATATACTGAAGTATTACATTTTTTAGTGCAATTTTCCCATATATGACAAATGGAGTGGAAGAAAATATAGATATGTTTAACAGAGGTTGTAGCGATTTTACTCGAGTGGGCAGTCGAGCTCCACAACAACCACTCTTGCACTCCTCCCTTCCTCAAAGAGGAAGAAAAGTCAACACAAAGAGCTCGAGGTTTGAGCTGAGAAATTTGAGATTTTATTGAGAACTGAGATTATTTTATTGAAAATTGAGATTTAATTAAAGGGAACAGGGAGAAAAAGAAACAAAAGAAACAAGGCCGTGCGGAAGCACAGAGAGAAAAGAAAAAAAAAAAAAACTTATTCTCTACTTCCCATCAATGAGCGATGTTCAGCCACGTCCTGGGAAGCAGGGGCTCAAAACACATAGCAGTTGTTCAGGAGGACCGCCCTCCCCCATGAGAACCCCCCTTTTATGGCTGAGTGTGACATCAGGTGTTATGGAATACCCCTTTGGTCAGTTTAGGTCAGCTGCCCTTGTGATGTCCCCTCCCCACCACTTGCCCACCCCCAGCCTGCTGGCTCTTGGGGGCTTGGAGGGAGTCCTGATGCTGTGCCAGCACTATGCAGCAACAGACACAACACTGGAGTGATACCAGTGCTGTTCCAGCTACAAGTGCAGAGCACAGCACTATGTGAGCTGCTGCAGGGAAAGGTGACTCCATCCCAGGCAGACGCAACATAGAGGTATAGATAAACGGATAATTAAGCCTATTTAAAATCAATTAAACTGGTACATGAAAATGAATGACAGTTTTTAACTAGGCCTTACCTCCTTATCCCTCTAGATAGTTTGAATAATTGCAATTCGTCTCTATCAAAAATTCAAATTCACCCTGTTAGCAGTGGAACCTTCCTCTTTCACCACTCCTTATGACATTCCTTGGAACATGCCATGAACACAGATAGTGGCTGATTTCTTCTGTATTGATTTCAAAATCTGATTCCAGGAAAAAATATAGATATATCAAATTAATTTATAAAATAAAAAGAGGAAGAGGCAAATAGGAGGAAAAAATAAAGGCATATATATCTTGGTCATAAATCCACAAACATCCATATATATAACTGCCATAGCTTCTGGAAAAGAAATCTATGCAAACTTATATTTGCCTAGCAATTTAACAAACTCACTGAAAGAATGTATATAATATATATTATATATGTGTGTGTTATATATTATATATATATAAATTATCACTTTACAAAATATCTTGTATTGTATGAACTGTAACATATGTGATAGATTTACAACTGTTTTCAGCCATTGGAGAATGTTTGTATTACAGTCATGTTAACTGTTATCACTCTGGCTTGATAAGCTGAGTTCTGCTTTAATTCTGAGAATTTAATTCTGCGAATAATGAAAAATCAGTCTTTCAACACTGAATAGTCTTGCATTAAGAAAAAGGTGACTTGACTATTTGTGACCGTGACAGTGGCAATGACACAGTGATCTATTTGTGATGGTTCAGATATTAAAAAATATCATGACAATGTCTGTAAAAGTACAACACAGGCCCATAAGTTAAGGTCCACTGCATTACTGAGAGCAATAAATTCTTCTTCTTCAAGAACAGATATAGAACAGGATCAGATCAACTGAGATTTTTTTTTGTACAGCTAAGTGTATTTTTAACACAGCTGTTAGTATCTCTTTGGAATCAATAACGTAGAGATTATTCCATGTCTATTAGCACTTACTAGATAGTACAAACAGAATAATGAGTGAACTCTGTTATACAAAGCCTTGTTTTTACATCAAACATTATTTGGTACTTGAATATCAGTGGCCTAAAATTATACTGTGTTGTATTGCAAGCCAGCATCCCAGATACCTGTGTTTTAAAATTAACCGAAGGTAAGTGATTATCATAATTCCCCCTTCCTTGTCAAAATGACTGGGGGGGGAGGTGAGAGGGGGTAGAAAGAAATGCAGAGGGGGCACCATTTTTAGTCTAAGAAGCTTCTGCATTTTCAAAACATCAGATGTCCTCAACTAGACTAGTCTGCAAAGAGTTACTAGCACCACTGCTGTGGCTTTAATTTCTCAGCCCTAAAAAATGTTCTGATTAAGTCAGATGAGTATAGGGAAACAAGGTCATTATATCCTTTTGTTTCCTGAACATCATGTGAATTGTCAGCCTATTATTCCTGCTATAACTTTGCTGTTATGTCACTCTCTGTGTCAGTCTCTTTCTCCTTCTTTTCTATTGAACACAAAGATACAAAAACAAGTTCTGTCTGAGGAAGCATCTCAACCAACAAATAACAGAAACTGCAAGTGTTATAAAAAGAAATCAAAATTATATGTTTGCTCTTGTATTCTTCCTCTACTAGCCTCTACTCTGGTCTAGTCTAAGGCTGATATAAGATAGTTACTCTTATGTTTAAGCATGTTTTCATGTTGCTTCTCTATCCTCATCTATTTTGTCTTTGCTCTCAGAATCCACCATAGCAAATCAAGAAAATGTCATCCAACAATTCACTGCTGTGAGGATAAAAACCAATAATACTGTGACTGGCCTGCTTGTTTCCCTGCCATTTCCACCTAAAGTTTCATAAGTCAGACCTAAGAAATATTTACTTTGCAAATAGATTTCAGCATGCCTGCAGAAAACTATATTAGAATCTCCGTTGAAATGACATGGGGATATGTTTCAGCTTTCATTGAAACTAATGGAAATCCTTATGGTGAATTGATTCTGGATTATATCTACCTTTTGCCTTTTCTCCAGATGCATACTCATCTGCTATATCCAGCCCATTCACCAGATCTTGTTTTTGCTTTTATTCGTAAGCCATCACCAGGGCACATGGCTCTTTCATAGCACCAGAGATTAGACTGGCATGATTCATGAAGCAAACCACTGGACCTAGTATAAAACTATAAGCAATATGAAATCAACAGGGACTCCATACGTCATCTAGCTGTGGTACCCTGCTTCATCTGCAGCACTCAAGAAAAAAATGAATGTGAAAAAAAGCTCATATTAAGAAGGTACGCTGTTGGAAGGGGTGAACAGAGTACTCAGAGGCAAGGACCAAAATGATCCTTGGGTTTGCTGATACAAAATTTCATGAGGATTTTGGAGAAAAATATGGCAATTGGAATTGAGCCAGCCCTATCAGATCTGAATCAAAGACCACTGAGATCAGTGGGATCCTTCCCATTTCATAAAACCAGGCTCTGGCCGTATACATGCAGCAATAACAAAAAGTAGGAATGTGTTTCAGTAGAGGACTGTTTTGGCATCAGTTGTTTGTAGTATAAAAGTTGTTCCTAGGTGTCTTGCAAAGTACATGCATCTACATTGTGAGAATGTATGCAACAAAATAATTTGTAGAGTTACTCTTCTGTTGTGGCCTAAGATATGTTAAAAAATAATAACAGTGAATTAAATTTAAAAAAAAAAAAAATCCCCAGAACATTTTACTTGTTTGGATGCTAAAACATTTTCTATGTGAGTCATATCATTTCCAAGCATGTAATAGGTGGAGTTACCAGTTTGTAAATTTTTAAAAAAGAAGTTGGTAAGGAGTTAATTACATGATGTTCAGAAGAACAGTATGCTTTGTGGACAGCACAGGTCTTTGTAAAATTGTTCCCTACAGTGATGTATTTCAATCTCATGAGCTGATAAAGCCCTTATTAAATTCCATTTGTCTGTTGCTTCTGCACATTTGTTCTCTTGATGTCTGTCCCTAAATAGTTGTGGCCTCAGCAAAGAAATTGAATTTGTGAGCCAGTTCTTCAACTGATGTATAGCCAGTATACTGCCAGTGAAAATCAATGGTGTTACAGTAATACAAATTGACTAATAGTAACTCTAATCATTTCTGTGTCAGTATAGGTACAGGCTTAGTCCTGATCATGGGATGGAGTGCAACAGCTCCAGACAAAAACTTTTGCAGCAAATCTTTCCTTTCTGTGAGAGGAATATAGCTGTTTTTGACTAGCCTATCCCAAAGGCAAATTGCAAATACCTTGAACTTGCCCACCTGTCTTGGACAGTGAATTTCTGAAAGGCAAAGCCCAGGATCACATCACTCTCCACATTCACTCTCCTCTAGCACCTCTCCAGCCTTCTGATTTGTGGGTTTTGGGGTGTATATTAGAGAACCACAAAATCTGCTTCCCCTTTAGCACTCTCTTCATATCCAGATGGCCACAAAGGAGGTGTGAGAACTTCTGCTTCCCTTCAGCACTGTGAGTACACACTCTGTCCAAGTCACAGTCCGTAGACAGTATATGTTTAAAGTAACAACACCTAGAAAACTATTGCAATTTTTGACTCTGTCATAAAATATTTTAAGGCTATTATTTTTCTAATATGACTGATTCTTCCCAGGACAAAAAGCAAATTAAATATTCAGTTAATAAAGAAAGAGCAAAAGCCAGAACTCGGGATAGCCGTCTTTCACAGAATATACTCCCAATGACTGATATTTTGCTCTATGCATAATTTGCTGACTTTCAGAAGTGTTAATATATGATAGTGTAGCATTTTGAGGATAAATTTTTATATAAATGAAGAGTGATAGTAGAGATCTCTGGTGTTATCCACTCCTTGGGATAAAAGAAAAGCTGCAATCAATTTTGCTGCCTTGAATTACACTTGTCAGTGAAGATTTATTCATGATTATGCTCTTTTCATAAAGATTAGCTCTTTGAATCCCAGTATTGGTTCATACCAGCCAGTTTTTATTCATTGCATTATTAGTATGTTTATTGACAGTCTAACACATATTTTCAAAACATTTTTTCAGGTGAAACATCTCACAGCTTTTGATAATGCTAAAGGCTTGATACAAAGTCAGTCAAATGAAAAGACAAACTCACCTTTTCTTTAGTAATGCTTTGATCTAATATATGTCTAAGTGTTAATGTCTTATTCACGTTTGTGTTGTGAGAGGGCATTAGAATAATTCCATGGTATTTCAGCAGAAAGCTCAGGGACCAAGGATAAGGAAATTAATAGTTACCTGACTGAGGGAAAATATTTTGCAAATGATATAATTGGACAGTATTTTAAAAGACTTCCTTGCAATTTTTGGCAATGGCTTGGCAGTCTTGTTGCACTGAGTAGAATGGAATGACCACTTTCTTGTGCACTAGAATGCCTAAGCTAACATTAGGTGAGATTTGTCCTGGTTTCAGCTAGTATAGAGTTAATTTTTGTCCTAGTAACTAGTATGGTGCTGTGTTTTGGATTTAGGATGAAAATAATGCTAACAACACAATGATGTTTTAGTTGTTGCAGAGCAGAACTTACACGGAGTCAAGGACTTTTCAGCTCCTCACACTGCCCTGCCAGTGAGGAGGCTAGGGGTGCTCAAGGAGCTGGGAAGGGACACAGCCAGGACAGCTGGCCCCAACTGGCCAAATGGATATTACATACCAAGTGGCATCATGCTGAACAATTACTATGGGGTGGCTGCACGGGGTGGGGCTTACTACTACTCAGGGACAGGCTGGGCATTGGTCAGCAGGTGGCGAGCAACTGCACTGTGCATCACTTGTTTTGTACATTGTATTATTATTGTTGTTGTTGTTATATTTCTCTTCATTTCCTGCCCTATTAAACTCTCTTTATCTCAACCCACAAGCTTTTACTTTTTTGCCCCTGATTGCCCCTGACTGGGAAGGGAGGAAGAGGATGTGAGCAAGTGGCTGTGTGGCACTGAGCTGCCACAACAGTCTTATTGGCACCCAATGTGGGGCCTGAATAGTTGAGATAATGATAGATCTGACCAGAGAACGTTAAAAAATAACTTTTGTAAGCATTAGATCTGTTTAATATTTGCTGATCACAATGTTTTGTTTTGTTGTGTTTTATCTCAGGTCTGTTGTGTTTGTTTTCAGAATTGTATTGTATATCCTATTACTTACTGTTATGTGTTTCTAATTGTCCTGTATATAATTACTGGGGGCTGGATTAAGATCATTACTTTTCTGTACCATGTAACACTGGCTTACAGTATGAAAAAATTACTGGTTCTGAGACTAACCTGGTATTTGTACTCAGCATTGCAGTCACCTCCATACTTTGGGAACCATCTCTTGAAGGCTACTAATTACACCCTTTACCTTTTCTCCTCAGGGAGCCAATCTACTGGGGGGACAAGGGAGGAGGACACTTTTCCCCACTTCTTCACTCTTCCTTTCTCCTTCTCCTCCCTCTTCCATTCTAGGCTACTTACAAAAGCTCTTCAAAACTTTGAATATTCTTGAGATGTTCAAAGCATCATGTTCCTATTGTTATGTCTCCTGAATGCTTTTCAGGTTTTTTGTAAGGTTAAACAATATTTAAGAATGCCATCCAGAGATCTATCTTGAGGCAGGATACTTATGAGTGGCAGGAGGTGTGGGAGGATATGAGCAGGCACCTAGAACAGTGGACATCTCCAATGCTTTGGAACTTAACCCCTGAACAGTGCAGAATCCTAAATATATACATATATTAATACAGTAAAATGCTTGAAAAAGGTATGACATTACCCTGGCAATTACAAAGTGACATAAATCACTGTAACATGCTGGGGCTTGGCCTATGCTTACCAAACCACAATCAATGTTACTGCAACCCTTGCAACAGATTCTGAAGCCACTCCAACTTCTGAGATGTAGTTGTGCAAGAGATGTCCTATGCTTGATCATGATAATTTTTAATTTTACACAATTATCACTAGGAAGTCAAAGAAAGTAGGGAAAAAAAAAAAAAAAGAGAGAAAAAAAAAAGAAAAAAAGAAAAAAAAATACATTTTTCTTTCAGTGTCATGCTATTTAGCTACTGCATTTATTTATTTATTTATTTATTTATTTATTTCTGAAAAAGTCTGCTGTCATAATAGAATATTTAACAGGAGACATCATAACAATAAATGCTGTATGCTGAATGTTCTCAATTACCTTAGTAACCAGGAATGATTATCCTGGGAACAATTAATCTGTTGAATCTGAAGTCAGATATTTCAGTATACAGTACTTCAATGTCTCCAGGTTTACCTATTATGACTGTAGAGTCATGTCTTGATTGCAGTTTCTTGATTCACATTGAGGACTACTGACCCTAAAGTCTACTTCCCTGCTTTGGGGAATATTGCACATGCTTTAATAGTCCTTTCTCAAAGTAGTGAAAATCCCATTGCTGAATGAAAAGCACACTGGCCAGAGAATTGCAGGAAGACACAATCTGAAAGTAATGAGTTTATGCTAATGCTTTCCAGTTGGTAGGTAGTTGATGATAGTTGATGATAAAGTGGATTCATAGCTATCTATGACTGGTAGATCTACTCCATAGCTGAAGCACCTTAGTTTCTGTTATATTAGGGTGTCAGAGAGTATTTTAGGTAAGATGCAGCCAATATACTCTCTCTCAAAAAGGTCTCAGTAGGCCCCAAAGGAGTTTTGCTTGCTTGCTTGCTGTCTTGCTTTCACCCTTTTTCATGTTTTCTCTTTCTTTTTTTCTCTCTTTGGCCCTCTTTCTTTCTTCTCCATTTCTCTCTCTCTCTTCCTTTCTTTCTCCCTTTCTTTCTTCCACTCTTTTTTCCTTTTCTTTTCCTCTTTTCTTCCTTTTTTCTTTCCTCTTCTTTTTTCTCTTTCTCTCTGATCTTCCTTCCTTCCTTCCTTCCTTCCTTCCTTCCTTCCTTCCTTCCTT
>NC_048894.1:105742525-105770013 GCF_011077185.1 Oxyura jamaicensis
TTCCTTCCTTCCTTCCTTCCTTCCTTCCTTCCTTCCTTCCTTCCTTCATCATTTCCATTCCCTTTTCATTATCCTGGGAAGGTATTTCTGCATAAAATTTTAAATAATTGATTCTTTCATTCCACTAGATGCAACGAAAGAGAGAGAGTTGAACAATGAATGGGAAAAAAATATATATATATGATAATAATAATTTTAAAAAGATCTTATTTTAATGGTGGTTCAGAGAAAGGAATTGATGTTGTTTCTTGGGCCCTTACTGTCATAAATCTGAGAACCAAAGGAAAAGATAACTGATGGGAAATAGTTGTTCTTGCAGTTTTCTGATTACAGTTTTTGAGCATTTTTCTCAGTCTCATATTGGTACCAGATTTTCAGCTATTGACCTTCATGGAAAAGGAGAAGTTCCAATGGATTAGCTTTGTTTTTAACTTCACAATTCACTTGGTGTCCTTACGAACACATAATTTATATCATTTTAATACCTGGGAACTTGTTGTTGTATCTGTTGTATGTGTCTATGTGAAGAGACACTGATTGCATGATCAGAGTGTAAATGGTGTTATATTTCTGATTTTATGTCTTCAGGTTCATTAAGAAATTTCCCACATTATCAGAGAGAAATGTCAGAGATGCAAATGGCATAATTTTAGAGTTGCTTACCCGTTAATGACCCTGTTGTTTCAATGTCCTTCCAAGATCAGCACCTTCATATGACTTTGCCTTTAGTATATGTACGTTAATGTGACTCAAAGTGAAGAATGGGAGCGTAAAACAAGTGCTTCCTAATCAGATCCCTGAGAGAGAAACACAAGTCTTGTGGTTACCGATTAAATCTACACTTCGAGGATTGTCAGGCTGTAAAGATATTTGTTATATGTTACAAATTTCTAAGCCATATATTCAGAGGGTTTCACCTATTGCATGCAGTATAACCTTCATTGGATTGTTGTAGGCATTCATGTGAGCTTCCCAAGCTTTGCCTATGAAACAAAACAAAGGCAAAGTTAGGAAGGAATTTCATAGCAGGGTTCAATCACTGATTTCTCAGCATAAGGCCCAAATATTTCATCTCAGAAATAATGAATATTAAAGTAAGAACTTAAAAGTTATCTTTCTGTAAGTTCCTTTCTTATATTTCTTAGAGAGTGTGTCTTCAAACAGTAAACACAGTCTCTGAGATGTAAAAAAAAAAAAAAAAAAAGTCAGCTCTATTACCAGCTTTTGCATGATTTCTGGTTTTCCATTTTGATGCATTGAACATTACACTTTTAAAATACTGCTTATGTGAAGAAAAGAAAAATGTTTTTCATCTAAGTGAAATGTCAATCATTAAGTTCTAGGTAAGTGATAAGATTCTTTCTTTCTTTTAGGCCTCACTTACTACTGTTTTTTAAAAAAATGTTTGACATCTCTGTGTATCCTTTCTGATGCAGCCAGTACAACTGCTGTTATGTCATGGAAACTGTGAGTGGAATGGCAAGCCATATTTTGTTTTGTGTACAGTAATGGTGACCATGAGCCAGCAGAGTACCCTCATGGCAAAGAAGGCCAGTAACATTCTGAACCACATTAGGAAAAGGGTCACCAGCCCCTGGAGGGAGGTTATCTTTCCTCTCTTATCAGCACTGCTGACACACTACTGCAGTTCTGAGTCTAGTTCTGGGCTCCACAGAACAAGTCAGACATGGACATACTGGAGCAAATCCAGTAAAAGGCCATGAAGATTCTCAAGGACTGGAACATCTTTCACATGAGGTTTAAGGAGCTGGGACTGTTCAGCATGGAGAAGAGAAGGCTCAGGGGGAATCGAAAACTAAACTGAGGAAAACAGGCTCTTCTTGGTAGTGCCCAGTGACAGGACAAGATGCAATGGGCACTAAATAAAAATAAAATAAAATAAAATAAAATAAAATAAAATAAAATAAAAAATAAAATAAAACAAAACAAAATAAAACAAAAAAAATAAAACAAAATAAAACAAAACAAAATAAAATAATAATAATAAAAAATCCACCTGAGCACAAGAAGACACTTTATTTTTTACTGTGAAAGTTCCCTTCCAGCCTAAAAGATTCTGTGACTTCAAAAAATATTTTACATTAATTTATTCCTTACTATCAGTTTGCATTGAGAGTTCTCACAAGTTAGCTTAAGCAGTTTCTTTTTTAGATATCTGTCATTAGCAATGTACTACTCATACACTATCTCAGCAATGCTAGGATGTCTCAACATCCTTGATTTTTAAAATTAGACAGTTAAAAATTAACTGCCACTTTCCAATGCAAGTCACATTCATATCCCAGAAGAAACGGAGGAGATCTTCGCTCTGCCAATGGAAGAGCAAAACATTGTTCAGCACCTCTCCAAAGATACTGTGCCCTTTGCATGACTAAGCTGATTGGAGAATCATGGCCACTTATTTTACAGAGAATAGCTGATTTAAAATGCATTAGAAGTGAAAAGATGGTGGAGCAAATACAGCATGAATATTAATTTCAACTTCTAATCATGATCAGGAGGAATCAAATAGTAATATCATTTTGGCAGAGTCCTATGAGTTCTTCTTTTTCTATATATTCCTATATCTTTTTCTATATATTCCTATATCTTTAATGGGCCAATAATTAAAAACAAAAAAATCTGGCTTCAGTACAGTGATTAAAAAGCATTCCCTCTCACTAGTCATTTAGCATATAGCAGGAGATCAATGTAGCATCATTTTCAAGGGAAAAAAAAATTATCTGTTTAATAGCCTGAGTTACAAATCTGAACAATATCCAGAACAACCTGTATTTTCATACACTGCATCTACCTAATAAGAATAAGCTGTACTCATGTTGTGGTTATTCTCAGGCTGAAATAAATAAACAAATTCTGCATGTGACACCACAGTAAATACACACATATCTCATCCAGACTGTCTGAGAAGGTAGAGAGCCTCCTTGTGGGGCCAGTAATGATGTGGTATATTGATCTTTCTCTTAGAGTAGCTACTGGTGTAAAATGGTTAAAAGAAGCCTTGCATTTGCTTGAGTTAAAGCTTTAGTGCTTAGGAAAAAAAAAAAAAAAAAAAAAAAAGTCTAGTCCCATACTTTCTGCTCCTCCAGAAAACATAGGCATGTGCTTACAGAGATTGTTTTCTCCTGGCTAAAACGTTCACCCAAAATGGAAATCATCATGGACACCTGAAATGTTTTCACCACTGAAATCTTCACTGCTCAGCTCTGTGCTCACTGGAGTCATCATGAGTGATAAACTTTGAAGTCAAGGGAAAGAGTTAGCCTTTCTGGCACCAGCTGGTGCAAGCCAAAACTGAGAGCATCAGCTTGTGAGCACAGATTTTTTAAAAACAGAAGTTTTAAGTGATCTTGTAAAGTGTTTTCAAAAATGAAGGCCTTGAAAGCAGAGCTAATTGAATGCCTGAAGGTACTAGTTGCTAGCATATTGTTCCTAGAACTACTTGGGAAATTTTAGCAAGTCATTTTTTTTTATTTTTTTTGATCTCAGAAATGCAAAGGTACCCTAGAACAGCTTTCTACAAAAGATGCATGTTTCTGTGGCTTTTCCATTTTGAGATAACATTTGCAGTTGCTACTGATCCTGTTTCATCAAATTTTTAAATAACGGTTTTAATTTTTTTCAGTGCCAAGACAATTTTTATTACCTAAAAGTCCATGTACATTGTAAAAATGTTTTACCAACTTCTCACATCAGATAAATTAATGTTTTGAAAATATTAAAATATTCCCCAATTAATAAGTTTCTGATTACTCCTTGTTAAAATAGTTAACTTCAGATTAGTAAGTTAAATCCTCCTTGTTTAAATAATATGTTTCAGATTAGTACGTTTCGTATTTATGTTGAGAAGGAGCAATTCTGAAAGTTAAAAAATTCCTGCAGAAGGACACAGTTCTTTCTTTCCCCACCATTCTTGAAATCTTTCAAAAATCTGAAGCATATTGTGAAATTTTGAGCAAATAGATGGAGGACAACTAGGGATCTTGACTACCTGTTTTCATTCATTCCTTTTTTAGTTTGTTTGGTTGTTTTGTTTTGTTTTTTTCCACACTAGGAAAACTACAGTTTTCTGGTTGAGGGAATAGTTATTGTCACATAGTCCAATGTAATCATTTCGTTTGATGAATAACAAAAGAGTTGTTGGGGCTGGGAAAGGAGAATTTACTAACTTGCTTTCCCCAGTTTTTGTCTTAGTTTTAGGAATTCTAGTTTTATCTATAAAGAGAGAAAAGGAAGGCAGAGAGATATCATAAAGCTACTTATTTCCTTATTTCCTTATATGAATTGCTTTGTTTTACTTTTTATTATTTTATTACAATCTCCCAATAAATAATCTGTAGAGTCTCTGATTGAGACTTTATTTCATCTGTACTTTAACAAATATACAAACACATTGAAGTCATTGGAACATGGTAAAGTAGAACAATTTTACCAAGTTACTAGTATAATTAGATCTTCTCATTTTGCAGTTTGCAGAAATGAAAGTAATTCAACTATATCATTGTAATTACAAAAGAATATATATATAGCTCTATTAAATAATTGGTTACCTGTGTGGAGTAACTGGGAATAATGATGATGGGAAGCAACACAACCATTACTGGAATGTTGTGCTTTGCTTTACACTGCTGGGACTTTTTAGAGCCAGATCCCACAGTCAGAACAAGCATTTATTCTTATTTAATGAACTATAACTAAGCTTCTCTGCACACATGGAAAATTCACTCTGTACAGGCAGAAGCTTAGAGCAGTGTAAAGTTGGCACAAGAGTGATTGTGCCTCCTCTGTTCTCACCCTCCTCTAGCAGTCACTAGTTATGAAGGTAGTATGAAGGTAAAATACGTCAACATGTAATTCCCTGGGGAATGAGACTCTCATTCTCAGCCTTATTCTCAGCATACTTCAAGACTACTACACTTTGTTTTTAACTTGCCTAGCTCAGAGCAGAATCAAGGACTACAGTTAGGTCTTTGTCAGACCTTTTGTCTGCTGGGTACAAGTAAGTGTTCTGAAAAATGCATGCCTGTCTTCTTTTTTTATAACTGCATGATAGGATATGGTAGTGAGTTCCCAAAATCATAACACATTGAAGAAACTGGGTTTCTGAACAACTGAAATACAGTAGATTTGAACCT
Source organism: Oxyura jamaicensis (assembly GCF_011077185.1). Classification (NCBI taxonomy): domain Eukaryota; kingdom Metazoa; phylum Chordata; class Aves; order Anseriformes; family Anatidae; genus Oxyura; species Oxyura jamaicensis. Next base: position 105,747,682 of record NC_048894.1, read on the forward strand.
CTGCTCCTTTGACTTCCATACAAGTATCTCCTAAAAACAGAAAGCAACTAGTCTGTAAAAGTAGCCATCTAATCCAGTAGGGATTAATTAATCTTGTTTGAGTGGCAGGTAACATTGACACTGTTGTTTTTATTATTTCATAGTATACAGGTATTATTACAAGAGAATCGTGACTCAGTTTTGGTTACAGCTGTTGCTGTAGCTATGAGTCTTTCTGTCTACCAGTATCTCCTCCTGATGTCAAGATCTCCTATGACAAGAAGCCACCATGTTTGTTTCAATATGGTTACAAATTCTGGACATCATCACCACAATAATACTGTGAAAAACATAGTCTAGCTGTGGGATCTGGAACAGCTGGTAGGAAGCGACAAGCTTGTAAAAGCTGTGACTGACTGAAAATCTTACCACATACAGCTATGCCCCGAACACCCTGTTCCTCCACACATCTTCCTCCAACGCCTACACCATGCATCAGATGAAAATCTGAGGTGATTAAACCTGCAATGCCCCAATGCACAAAGCAAACCTAAGTGACTGTTTCATAAAGAGCTCATGCAGTCCTGTGCCTTTCCCTGAAAGAGGCCAGGAGGTCCTTTAATTTGTAGCAGATGATTTCACTAAGCTGTCCATAGTCATGCCCGAATCTTTCTCCTGCATAGTCACAGTTAATTTAGATACCATTGACAATTATGAGTACTGCAAATTACTACTCCCAGTGCACATTACCATGCGTTTACCCCATCAATTTAATCTGCTGTCATGTTTGCCAAGTTATCTAGCTTTGTAAGGTCATGTCATACTTCTTCAACACCTTAATGATTGTCATATTTCTTCAACACCTTAATGATTTTGGCTAACTGTAAATAACTTCACAAAGAAAAGTTGACTTCTCTCGGATTACCCATTTTTCCTACTCACTGCTCATCCATTTGACTAACACTATTGTGTCACTTGCTGTTTAGTATGTTTAACAAGAGCAAGTGCCAGATTCTGCACCTGGGATTGGGCAATTATGAATATATATGTACAGACTCAGGGATGAGAGGCTGGAGAGCAGCCCCACAGAAAGCATTCTGGGGGTTCTGGTCAATGGCAAGTTGAACATGAGCCAGCAGCGTGCCCTGGCAGCCAAAAGGACCAACTGTATCCTGGGGTACATCAGGCACAGCATTGCTAGTCAGCTGAGGAAAGGGATTGTCCCCCTCTGCTCTGCACTGATGAGGCCTCACCTCATATGTTGTGTGAAGTTTTGGGCACCACGATATAAGAATGACATAAAACTATTAGAGAGTGTCCAAAGAAGGGCTATGAAGATAGTGGAAGGTCTAGAAAGGAAGACATATGAGGACCACCTGAAGTCCCTTGGTTTGCTCAGCCCCAAGCAGAGCAGGCTGAGGGGAGGCCTCATGACGGCCTGCAGCTTCCTCACGAGGGGAGTGGAGGGGCAGGCGCTGAGCTCTGCTCTCTGGGGACAGCGACAGGACCCGAGGGAACGGCATGGAGCTGGGACAGGGGAGGGTCAGGCTGGGGGTTAGGGAAAGGTTCTGCACCCAGAGGGTGGTCAGGCACTGGAACAGGCTTCCCAGGGCAGTGGTCACTGCACTGAGCCTGCCGGAGTTCAAGAAGCATTTGGACACCACTCTCAGACACATGGTCTGATTTTGGGGTGGTCCTGTGTGGAGCTGGGAGTTGGACTCAGTGATCCTTGTGGGTCCCTTGCAACTCTAGATACTCTGTGATTCTATGGATGAAGCATGGAATGTGAGATATCTGTCTTTACCTTCTTCCAGTTTTCTTATCTGGTCAGATCTTTGCTTGTCACTATCTTTGCTTGTCAACTATCTGCACAGCATCTCCAAGGAGCCCACCTTACATCATCTGACCTGTGGCCTGCAGAGATCTCACCCCTAGATGGGTCTCACTGGTCAGATGATAGGATGGTCTTGGCCCTGTGCTGATTTGCCAGGTATGTTTATGCTTTTCCTGTGAGAGCACTTCAGAGCTTAGCAGCAGGTTGCATCTGTACGTGTATTGCAGTGCAAGTGATAGAGACATCAGGAGAAGGTGATCTTGAGTTTAGACTCAGATCTATGTTTGGCAACCACACCTGTAGAAGTCAGCTTTCACAGTGGGCAATGGGCATGCTAGTCACATATTTTAAAATTAAGCATTTATAACAATAATAAATCATATTGCAATGTAGTGATAGTTAATTCATAAAATAAAAATACTTCAAATCTCCACTATGGGAATATGCATCTGTCAATTTCAATCTAAACAACACTTTGACCTTGCATTGCTACAGGCACAGCTGAAACTTTTAATTTTATAATTAACTGTATTTCTGATACTATTAGGAGGTTGTGATAATCAATTTACACTAAAGAATGAAATTTACTTTTCATGGAATACATCATTTTCACATGCACAAGGAGACAGTTTTCCAGAAAGTCTGCCTCTCAATTCATGCCAATGTTTAAATTTTCTAAGGTGGTTAGAAAAATCAAATTAAGAATGAGTCAGTCACTTGGATAAGTCAGCCTGGCTCCCATGACTCCAAATATATCTTTACCCTTATACATTATTTGATTGGATTTTAGCTTTGGATTTTGGAGGCCATTTTTGAAGGAATGTATGAGAAAGAAAACTTGGAAAGAAGATGATGAAATATATTCAATATTTCAGAACAATGGAAGCGCTAGTAGATGGTCCTATACTGTGGAGAGAAACCTGGGTTTACCTAAAGCTATGATCTGAAGCATTAGACATAGTCATGTAGACATAGTCATGTAAGAAATTTGCAAGGGATGTAATGCTATTAATAGCATAGAAAATTCATGACATGTGGAAAAAAAAAAAAAAAAGAAAATAAGAAAGCAAGGAAAACCTCTCTCTGATCTCAAATTAACTGTGAAATGTTTATTTATACCTAACAATTGTTTTCTCCTTATTACAAATGCTTTCATTCTTCAGTTAAGAAGTTCTCAAAAAAAATGAGTATATGCTAAAAAATGCAGTTAATGTATCAGAACCCTGATGAAATTTCTGTAAGTCTCTGCTGAAATGTCATTTTTCTTATTGCAAACAACAGAAAGTCTAGAGATGAACAGCTAAAAGATCCAACCAAGTCTTCACTGCCATATAATCCTTCACACCTCATTAACACCAATATAATTTATATAAACTACTGAAACTTAATTCAGTCTTCAATAAAATTTGAAAAAAAAATACATGTAAAGTTCAAGATAAATTACAAGATTATAAAATCAATTTATTATTCAAAGGATACTTTGCCAATAATCTCATGGTAATTTGCTTGCCATGGGAGAAGAAATATACCACAAGAATGAAATGACTCTGTGTTAATTGTTCACTTGCATGTCTTCATGCACTGAATTGTTGTATGAGATAAATGTTCTGTATAAACTAGCATAAATTTTCTAGGTGTTGTCTCTCTAGGAAAGACTTCAGTGTTAATACTCCTTCTGATGGAATATTCTGTATGTCACTTCCTGTTATGAGGAGAAAGGAAAGGGAGGTATTTTATGAGCAAGTACTATGAGTTGTTTGACTTACAGTAACACCCAGTTAATGATGTTCATACCAGAGTTCACCTGATGGAAATTAATGAATTTAAATATTTTTTCAGAAATGGGTGAAAATGAAGTATTCTATTTTTTTTATGCTATATTGCCATCTATACTGGATCTGAAATAAAACAAGAGCACTATTTTTCAGTAGATAATCTACCTGTCAATATGGTTCATACAGTATTTGATTTAAAAATCCTATCTCTGTCAGATGCAAAGACAAAAGTAAATGTCAAGTTATCTTTAGAACTTTTCTAAAACATTCTGGGACCAGAACAGAGAATGTTTTTCAGGCTCCAGATTTTGCAAACATCATAAGTTAAATTTTCACTAAGGTAGTGACCTACTGTTTAGCCCATATGCTTGTTGCTTAAAATTGTTGAAAAATAGGATTACATAAGGAAAATTTTAGACACCACTGCCTAGTCTGGCTTTTTATTTGAACTGATATTTTGAGACAGTTTCTCAGGGACCAACCTGCTGTTTCTTGTTTGCATGCTGCATGACTCAGTGTTCATGCCAACACAAAGCTTTCCTACTTAATTTGGAAAGTTCAGGAATAAGACTACACTTTTGAATAAGTTGTATGTTCCTTACATACAACAATCCTTTATTTATTTATGAGTTAGCACAAAACAAACAAGCACCAAAACAGTTACTGCTGTTGTTGGACATCTTTGAGGCATCCCTCTGTTGTCCTTCAAGAGGGTTAGTTCTAACTACGCTAGCAATGTCTGTGTAGTTTGGCAGGATAAAGGGTAGAGAGGCAGAAAAGTCGTACCCTTTTCTACTAGGACAAGTGGACAGTATTATACTAAGCACCTGCCTGACTTCCACAAGCCACCAGGGCTGAAGAAATGTACAAGTACAGACATAATGCAATAAGCAACCTCAATTCCCATTGATAATGAAGAATGGTATGAGACTCACATATTACCTGTTGGGTGAACATGACATGCCTGCTAAGCAGTTAATAAAAGGGAAGGGTGTTACTATTGTCTCTGAAAGCTATTCATTCCATTTTGGTCTACAGGAAAGATGCTGTACTGAAAATTTGAAAAGGAGAATGGAAGTGAGGGTTGTGACTCAAGAAGTGGTCCACACTGCCCAAAAGCCTTAGAGAAATGAATCTTTCTCAGGTACCATAGCTGTAGATTTGTCCCTCATCTCTGATCATGTTCATAGAGCAGCACAAGAGGCAATGGTATGCCCACAACTTCTCACCTCACCGGGGAGCCAGGACATGGCTCAGGACCTTGTAGGTCACCCATGGTCCTGGATTCTACAATGTAAAGACAGCCTGTAGTCACAGTCTTAACATGGAAGTTCCCTTCCAGTTTGGGATATTCTGTTATTCTTTACTGATTACAGAATTAGAGATGTGTTCACATGTGTGGATTTCCAGTCAATTTAAAAAAAAAAAAAAAAATATATCAATTTTAAATGGCTTTGCTTTTCTTTGTGCTATTTCCCCAGCATTGTTCTCCGACGGACCATGATACAGTCAATTACAGCAGGACCTCTACATATTCCTTTTTAAGCCTCTCTGAAGTTCCTTTTATTGAACAAACATCATAAAGATGACATCAACAGAAACACTTCCGTCATGTTTAATTTATTTATTTATTCTAATACTGACCCTCAAAATGTTCTCTCATTTTTTTTAGCTGGAGAGAAATGCTTGCACATCTTTCTTCTGGACACAACTGGAAGTTGAGCTTGTTAAAACTATGGAAGCTCAGAACTCTCCCGTTCCCCTTCTTTGCTTTGTCTTAGAGCACTCATCCTGCAAATGAATTCTTTCTTCGGCTCCTTGCCAGTCCTGTGAGCTATGCCATTGTCACATTGTCACACTCTCTGACAAGCTGAGCTTGGAAGTGTGATATAATGCATTTTGCTATTGATGAGCTATTTAGTAAGATAGACGAGATTCCAGATACAGGGAAAACTGTGTTTTACAGCCCCTGTTTAATTTTCTTCCATACTATGAAGCTGATGTTTCTTCAGATTAAACATAAACCTCAGGTGAATCTGTAAGCATAAGGGAAAAAAAATAATAATAATTTAATTAAAAATAAGTAAAATTCAAAGGCGTATCTACATCTCATTCAGACCTCATATAATTTGATTTTTTTTTCATATACCTCAGACGTGAATCATCCATTTTACCTCAATTTTTTTAAATATAACACCCTACACTGCACCGAATCATGATGCATTATAAACCCATATCTGTATCTGAAGCTATTTCTTCAGAGTACTTCCTTAGAAGTGCTGCTTTTGGAAAAGCAAGCCCATGAATCTAAGGAAGAAATGGCGAGATTCTCTCTAATTAGAGCTCATTGTCTGCAATGTATGTGGCTTAAATAGTTGAGCAGTGTTTTGTACCCATTTTATACTTGTAGATAATGTTAATACTAGTAAGCAGACCATAGAAACCTCTTAGAAAGGTTCTAAAGATATTAGTTAAAAATACAAAGAACATTATCTTATTTTTGGAATGTTAATTTCACTCTTGATTAGAGACTTGCAAAGGCTCTAAGTCAGCATTAGAGACAATCAGAGCTTTCTTTCACTGCAGTCATTTCATGATGGTTTTAACTCTTTAGTCTCAAAGGTAAGGAGGAAACAATGAAGCTAAAAAAAATTTGTTTTGGATTTCTGTGCAAGAACATAATGTTCTTTCAATTTCTATCAGCTGTTGTGTTAACTGGGGATTAATTAAAGAGTCACTTGTTGCTTCTTCTTATATTCCAAATAGCTTTAATCCCTGAAGTTCCAAAGTAATAAAGACAGCAATATCATCCTGTACACATGGGACAAGAAGAACAGTCCACCTTTGGTCTCAAGTCATGTTAAACCACAGAAAATAATAAAACTATATCTTACATAATTCTCTGGTGAGCAGTACTGTAGATAGAGAAATACTGGGAGTTCTCATTCTCCGTTGCTTCTCCACTGGGACTACTCCTGGACTCTCTGGCTATGAAGGCCCAATGCTTCACCAGTGCACATACCCAACTGACATGATAGCAGCTGAAAATCATGCCACAATGGCAAAACAGTGATCTCTGATCTATTCCAAATAGCTTGCTTGGGAGGAAGTCAAAGTACTTATTTCAAAGTGCTGAAGAAAGCAGGGATGAACATTAAAAAAAAATAATAAAAAAAATAAAAAATAAAAATAATAATAATAAAAAAAGTTGTTAAGTATGTAGATTTATGGATAAACAGATAAACAAATGTAGCAGACTGGCAGTCTGAAGTTTTCACTATAGCCATTTGTAAGCACAATATGTAAGCTACTTTTCCCATCCTACTAAAATGAAGGAAATATCATATAAGGAAAGAGGAACAGGATACCTCAGGCCATGTCTGAGGTGCTCAAAGGTTATTCTAAGCCCCTGAGTTCAGTTGTGCTCATTGGGTCTAACCAGGTTGGGAACACATTTTGGTGCACAGCATGTAGCATCCCCATCTGCTTTCAGGTATGGGAGTAAAAGCCCAGCAAACAGGCTAACAAAGGAGCTTTGACAGTCCAAGGCTGATGCAGACATCTAGGTAGCCAGATCTCCTCAGAAAATCTCAAATTGCAGCTGGCTTCAGGTATATCCTGAGGCTTGGATTTTCTTAACTTATGGTCTGGAGACTATGGGAAAGACTGTGGTGATCCACCAAATGTAAATGCTTCCAAGTGGTTTAGAAGCAATCTGTAAGACCCTGGACAATCTCATTCATGCAGAGCTGGCCTCCTTCAGGTCTTACAATGCAAAGTACCAAAGTGGAATAAACAGAAGGAGGAAGCAACCTAAATACAGGGGGTTAATTTGCTGTCTGAGGTAGCAATATGCCAAGAAGTCATAAATTAGTCTTTCCATTTATATTATCTCCAAAAAATGAAAGTACTTAGGCTCATAGCTTTGAAATACGTTTGCCTAGACCACCCTTTAAAACATCACCAGAGGGGTTCTTGATACAAAATGCTTCCCACTATCTTCCCTCATTCTAACTCAAGAGGAAATGCTTTTGAACATAAATGGAAGTGATGTGAACTAGTTTAATTTCCTGCACTATTCACCACACACATATCATACATTTTAACTTGGCGACTGACACAAAAAAAATCCCTCTCTGTAAATGGCCAAGAACCCAATACCTAGGAGAGATTGCTCCCATTAGTAATAAAGACAGGAATATTGTGAATCCTTCCAATTTTCTTCCAGTACAAAATCTTACTGGTAAACAGCATCATGGAAAGAGTAAACACATTTGGCAAACAAATGTGTCCTTAATGCATTAGACCAGGAAGCCAGATTTTCTGTACATATAATAGACTACACAATATAGAAATTGATAGGAGAATGGAAGTTCATCTGCCCCTAAAATTAAACCAGATGTAAAGACACGATACCAAGTGCCAGCTTACATAAACCAAACCAAGGACTCAATGTAGAAAGGTCTTTTAGAAAGTCTCAGTCATCAATTTGTATCTGTAAATTCCAGTAAAACCAAAAGTAATTTTTTTTCTCAAAACAAACAAACAAAAAAATGATTCTCCAAAAATGTTTTTGAAATTTCTCTGAAGTCATTTCTGTTTACCAAAGGATGCAACAGCATTCAGAAAGAGGCAAATTCATCTCCTTTCAATTTAGTGGTGAAACTCAGTTTTCCAGTGCACTACTAGTGTCATTCAGTTTCTTGATAACATGAGGTGTGTTGATGAGTTTGTTGGCCTAGGATTTATGTGTGTCTTCTCAGCAGGTAATGTATGAGACAGCCACTTCCAGATGTACCTGACCAATACTTTCTATAGAAACATTTGTATTAATGACTTCTGAGCTCTTTCATCATATTGTATACCCAAAAGGGGAGCTGGCAGGACAGAACATTTAGATTAAATGATGTCAGTTTGAAGAGTCAGACCAAGAGGGCTGAAACCACTGCTGCCTAAACTATTATTCTTGCAGAGTGATAATATCTTATTTTTAGAAAGTTGAAGTATGTCTCACCCTGGAGCTCAAACAGCTCTCTAATAGTTATTAATGGCAGCTGTCAGGTATACATCTATTGACCAAGAATGAGTCACGGTGGCCCTACTAGAAACCCCAGTTAGCTGGAAATCTGGTGTGTTTATTGTTTGGAGTTTTTTGCTTGCTTGCTTTGGTGGTGGTGGTGGGTTTTGTTTTTTCACCTTATTATTTTCCTCTCTCTCTCTCTCTCTCTCTCCCTTTTCTCTCTTTCCTTCCTCACCTCCTCACCCTCGCCCACCCTCTCTCTCTTATTAGCTCATTCTTCTGTAGGCAGCATGATAATGAAGTATCAGTGTTTATCTGCAGTAGCCATTAGGACAAACTAATGAACTTGTTTGGGAGATACAAGCAGGTCATCACCTGCTTTGTCAGTAAATAATACGGTTAAGGAGGCAATTTCCATCACTGTAGGTACTCAAAAGTTAATTTAGAAACTACCAGATTTTAATTAGTAGTGCAGCTATCATACTGTGTGGCAAAATCTTGCAGAAAGCCCTTCAATTTATTAGGAAGCTAAAGAAATACATTAAAAATACCCATCTCCCCTGCTAAAGAGTGATTTGATGGACTCTAATGCCAATATAATTGACATTAATGATTAAAAGAGAAGTATTTAAAATTTTATATTTCTTTTGTCTCCCAAAACTAAATTCCTTTCAGGCACATTTTCATTTTTATCAAGCTACAGTATTTGCAAATTTAATTTCAAAACATGACTTTTACATGCACAAGTGTGATAAATCAGCTGCTGTGTCTGTCTTACAGTAAAGAATAAATGCATTTAATTTATGTTTTCCCCACCAGATAAGACAACTACAAATAATATAAAATCTGTAGTTACAGTGCCAGTGAACCTTCAAAATCAACTGAAGTCTGCTGTTAAGTTTTCATGCAGGAAAGGTCTGTGAGGGCAAGAAAGCTGCACAGAAAACCCAATGTATAGCTGCCTGCTTTTTAAACAATGAGACAGATAAAGTCTAGGTCTGCGTTTTTCTCTTCATGATACAATTAAAAATCCTGGCCTTTGCCTAAAAGATCTGTCAGAGAGAAACCACTCTAAACAGATAATGAGACTGGCAAAGCCAAGGGGAGAGGTCTCAGGAGACCAAGCTGAAGCCCAGAGGGAAGAGCTTTTTGTGACTGAAGGCCCCGTTCTTGCAGGACTCTTCTAATGTTACTGTTTTCAGATTACAGTTTAGTGTCCATATATTTGCAAGGTAATAAAATGGTATGTTAATGTGTGAGAAAAGTGAAGGGGTGGGGTTGGAAAATGGCAGTGGAGGAGGGGAGAGAGAGAGAGAAAAAAAAAAAAATCATTATATGAGGGAACATAAAGTCCCTTTGTTCAATATTGTACTGTCTTTACCACGAATTCAATACCAAGACAACCTGATACATTGGATGTGACTAAATATATTAGACAAGAAAAAAAATTAAAATGTGCCTGAGCCACAAACCAGCACATATTCACTGTTAATTAATTGTATTAGGCAATGTCCTGTAAAGTATACACAAAATGCACACTAAGATCTCTGGACAAGAGGATCTCTCTCCTGGCAGACAACCTCAGATCATGTTTAATGATGCTCTTCTGAGTGACCAGAGCAGCTTCTCCACCTAGCCTATCCACACTATTACAGTGGAAATGTTTGTTCTTGAGATGGATTGCTCTTTGAATGTGTTGTGGTGCAAAGCAATCTCCCTCCTTCAGTCTCTGCTACTGCCAATTAAATGTCAGTAGTCCCAAATGGGGTCCACTTTTCCCACCTGAAAGCCAGCAAAATCATGGGCAATTTCATTTTGGGCTGTCCTGTTTGTGGGTTTTGCTTTTGTCTACATGCATGTCCCAGTCTGATTTCCAGATCTTAGTCATGTTGCAGCTTTGCTTAAACTCTCTGGAAGCTACCTGGTATTCCATGTCCAGAGAAATGGCTGTTGTATGCACTTCTGACCTCTGTCCCCTCTTTCTTTGATATTATGACAGTTAATATGAAAAGTAGTACTGCTACCTTGAAGCAGTCTTTGATGAATCACTAGTAATAACCCAACATTTAATCCTAAAAATTGGGCTACCTGTCAAGTTCGTCTGCAAAGCAATTTCTTTAATTCCACTGATGGTCCTCTTCTAACAGGGTCATCTCACCCAGATCAATATCAGCTGAAAAGTGATTTGGCTTTGAGATCTCTAGGGGCATTAGCCTGTCCACTTGCTGTGTTCAAGATATTTCATTTTTTTCTAATGCTTTAGCTGAACAAAAAGCAGTAGCAACCTGATCAAGGTGCATATTATCACTTCCTTGCTTCCTAAGTTGCATGCTGGAATGAAGCTGTTGAACACCTACACTCAGGCAATCCTATCTTGAATAATTTGTGCTTAGTCCTTCCAGCAATCCATGGTGTGCCATTCTTATATGTTGCAGCAAAAGTTCCTTGCCCTTGGTACATCGTTAACTTGTGTATCTCTTCTCCATCCAGTAGTACATCCCCAGGTATATGCATTTGCAACATTTCTCCTGTAAGTAAAGATGTGTCTGACATATGTTGGTAAATGAGGTCAAGTTCACTCCTACTGCTGTACTGTGTGGGAAGGTTTTCTGTTTTGTTACAAACCCCTGTACGGAGGTTAAACCCAAGATGAAATGCTTATTTTCCTTGTGTAAATTCCATTTTTTAAATATAGGATAGTTTCTCTACAACACCTGTTATAGTTATTGGAGTTCTTGAATGAGACAAGTTAGATATGTATTTTGTTCTTAGGTTTATGTCAGGAGCTTATTGTTGGTCTTCATGTGCTTAGTTATGTCTCCAGTATCTTTGCTTTTTTATGTGACTTATGAACAGGTAATAATAGAAAGATAGATTTGGACTCCTGCTATTAATTTATATAGTTAGTTCTGTGAGTCACGCATTTATTTATTTATGTATTTTTGTGACAGCCTAACTCTACCTGAGGTTGCTCACAAGTACAAGTTCTGCATATATTGTGGTGCAATTTCTGTCTTGCCACTTGTTATAATTGTTTACTCACAGAAGTCCCTACATTGTTTTGATGCCTTTCCTGACCTGGGGGATCACCTTGGGATTCTTGACTAGGAATCAAGGACTACTTTTTTTTTTTTTTTTTTTTTTTTCTTGCTTATCTTCTGATATCAATAATCCAACCATGCATATTTGGAACTACTACTCTTTCATGAAGACATAATGAGGCCACCAGTGATCACTAACCATATGCAAACCTACTTCTAACTGATCTAGCCCTAGTCTAGGAGGCAAAATAGCTGCATCACCACAATATTTCGTCCAATTTCTGATGAGACCCAGTAAGCTACAGGTCTACAGACACTTTTGCTATGTAACCAGATCTGTACATTGCCTGGTATGCCAGGTAGCCTCTGCATGGTGCTATACCACACAGTTAGACAGGCTGGCCGACCAGGAGGGATGCAGGGGGAGTTCAGACTTGAGTGCATAGTTTTGATTCTCGTATTAAGAATATATCTGGTATCCTGTGGGATATCCTGAGGTATCCTGTGACATCCCCAATGAGCAGGAATACAATGTTTCCCAGTCAGTGCTGACTACATTCCTAAGAAACACAGGACATGTTCCTTATAAAGAACCAGGAAAAAAATCTAAAAATCATGATCTTGGATTTCAGAGAAGTAAGCAAGTTCTTTTTAAAGATCAAGCATGAAGATTCAGATCTCAGCATATTTCTAAATACAAATATATAGAGAGAGAAGTTACATTACAAGAAAGTTGGGGTCCCAAATAATCCTGATAATTTGAAAGATACGAACAGCTTTCAGCTGCAATACTGAAACAAGGCAACAGTTTAATTTAATTACATTTGATTTTCCAAATCCTGTTTTCATTTCAATGTAGAACACTTGGGGTACTTTCATAGAGAAGGGATTGCACTGGACTGCTCTGGGATCTCAAGCTGTACTTCAAAAAAGTTTGGAAAAGGCTTATGAAACTTGAGACCCATTTGTCAGGGGAGTACTCAAAGTGATTAGGTTATCAACAGAATTGTAATGACCCAGGGACCTATTACTGCTTCCTTCAGGGCCAAGCATCTCCTGCTAGGTCTCTCTGAACAGTACAGAACAAAACTAAAGCCTTAGCTTGCAATGATTATTATGCTGAAAATGTGAGCTAGTCTCTCACTCTGGTCACTTCTCAGTTGAGAATCTGGACTGGAAAATTTTCCTGTTAAAAATGTCCTTTTCAACACATATACTTCTGTGAAATGTTTTGGCTTCAACACAATGAAATCACATGAAAAATATTTTAATCAGTTCTTTTCAAGGCATTATGATGTAGTCTTTAATTATACATGTTCTTTTTCTGTTCCCCAAAGCCCCAGCCCATTTTGACATTATTTGTATTTTATTCATATTTTTATTGTCAGAATGCATTCCAGGCAGGAAAACAGCTTTTTAAAGAAAAAAAAAAAAAAAAAAAAAAAAAAAAAAGAATAAATAAAGGGAAATGGGTAGCTGTTTCTTTAATGTGTTTCACATAATAATGGTTGGAAACTTTAAAAATAAAAATAAAATAGTAACATTTTTCACACAAAGTACTACAGGGAAGTAGCGGTGTCTCTATGAAAAGCCTGTTCACAGGCTCAGATTTGTTACACTAATAAAGTTCACCCTTTTTCTTTTCTTTTGTATAAGTGTAGTAGCACAATAAATCAATAGTAATGTTACAGGATTATAAGCTTTTCTAGCAGCAATCCCATTCATCCTGAAGCCAAAGGCTTTTAGTTTGTTGTAGATGCTTCTATTGTGACTAACTATATTGATGGTTTGGTACATATAATTTCATTAGGTAGAATGCATTAGTCTTTGTATTATGCACAAAAATATGTATATGTGAACACACATACATCTGCGGTATTTAGGAAAAGTAAATCCACATGAACACCTATGTCTACATTTAGACTATCCTGCACAGACGGAGGTATGTTTATATTATGATACCTCCAACACCCTTTAAAAAAAAAAAAAAAAAAAAAAAAAAAAGGACTTTTAATGATAGTGAAAAAGATGATAAGCAAGACTAGGTTAGATCAGTTTTGAGTATTGTATAAAAACACATACCTTCATTATCAAGCAGACTTTGTTATCAAAGTTTGTACATTGTCAGCAGTCATTTAGTAATGATAAGCATGGTCTGACTGGTTTCATATTGATTGCCCCAGCTGAGTTGCTGGGCCATGCTCTCAGGCTCACCAAAGAAGAACCACATGCTTGATGTTGTATTAGTGCCAGGGTGATGAGGAGAGCCCAGACTTCATGGCTGGATGGGCTGGATGGAACTGCATCTACAAAGGCTTGGAATCGTGTCCAAAATGGTTTGCCATCAGGATCAAGGGATGTTAGACGTCATTGGACACTTATAGGGGAAGAAGACACTAGAGATGAGGTTGGTAGGGTACCTCTTCCTTTCCTGACTCATTTGACATCTCACTCTGGGTTTATGTGAGTGCTGACTGCACATTCCCCATCATGCCATCCGCCAGCGCTCTACCTACCTTTCTCCTGATTCAGTGACTCTGGCTAGCCCATATGCAATAGCTGTGTGTAGTTTTATGTTGTGGGTTTTCATATGCCAACTTGTTTCACCTGTTTCTCATGGTGCTAGGTCATTAATATTTATGGCATCAAAACTATGACAGGAGTTTTTCTGTGCAGATTGGGTTAAGATTTCCTGAGATCCTCTAGAATAAATTTGGTACCATTGTTACAGTGTAGGATATCTAGATAAATATCTAGAGGATTGGGGTGCTGATAAAGGCTGTGTCTACTGGTAAAGACACAAAGTGAGTGAGTGGACTTGACTACAGAGAGCTTACAAACTCAGTATACGTGATCACTCAGATCACACATGAAATATAAGACAGAAATGGAAATCAGATTTTGACTACCCCAGTGCTGTTATATGTAAGATCAGCACTCCCTTGCAGTAGTCAGACTCCCTTTGTAGTCAAAATATTTTTTTATTTTTTTTGTATTTATGATGAAAAAAAGAGAGAAAAGGATGAAACTGATATAAAAATAAGGATTCCAGAATAAATAAAGCAAGAAGAGACCACTTTAAAGGACTCTGAGGACAGGATACTTTTTCTCTTCTTCCTTGCCCCTTACTATCAGAAAAAAAAAAAAAAAAAAAAAAAAAAATCATGATTTCAAGAATGCTTTCATGCTGATCTTCCTTGCAGACTCTCATGTTGTTTTACCTGTTCTGAGAGTAATGCACTTTCAGTCTGGGACCAGTGATCTCTTTGAACTCACTTCAAATATGAGAAGGCAAATAGTGAAACAGATTTTAATCTTGGCATCTTGGCAGTAGATAGTGATAGGTACTGGAAAATGAAGGATGAACTGTGAAAAAAAGAATCATGTTTTCTTTTGTCTGGAGCTCTTTGGAAAGAGAAAGAACACCTGTAAGAATTTCCTTCCTTGATTAATTCTAACTTTTATTGGGATACAACGAATGAGCCAGTTTTCCCCAAAGTGTCCTGGTTTTGCATTATTTCCATGGGAGAAAAGCCACACTGGTAATAGAATCATAGAATCATAGAATGGTTTGGGTTGGAAGGAACCTTAAAAATCATCTAATTCCTACCCTCCTGCCATGGGTAGGGACATCTTCCACTAGACCAGGTTGCTCAAAGCCCCATAGTGGGGCAAAGTTTTCAGAACAAAATGAGCAGGTATGTGTGAGGTACTGTTCCTTGATGTGACTGGTCATCGTTGCCATCAAGTCATTCCCGGGATAGCACTTGAACCTGCTTCAATTTTTGATCATAGTAATAGATCCTTGATAAAAGGGTACTACAAAGGGTATTGTGTCCCAAGGTTTTCTTCATGAGAAACAGATAAATCTGTTTAGGACTATTTTTTTTTTTTTTTTAACTGTACTTATTACAAGAACTACAACTCTTGCACAGCAGCTTCCCTTCACTTTTTTTTATGAATAAATAATTAGATTATTTTTATATGTGTATATACATGTATCTGGATGTATGTAAGCAAATATAACCTTTTATCTTGCACTCTTAATATTTTTCCTTTTTACTTTATCTATAAGTATTCTGTATATAGTGGTTTGGATGTATCCTGCAGAAGGCTTTCTATCCCATGTAGCAACCTTGGCAGTCTAATCTCTATGGTTTCAAACTTTTTGCTTGCAAATTTGTTATTCATTTGATGTTTGAAACATTATAAACACCAGTCCATATCAGTTCTTGAGATTGTCATAAGCAAATTCAAGGGCATTTAAAGCAAAAGAGCAACATGCTGACATGGCTAGCTAAGTGTCTCCCATTTTTCTCTCAAGGCCTCCTCGTCACCAACACTGTTCATCAGTCATCTCTGGAGTAATATCTAGCAGCACCTTCACAAGAAGAGAAGTAAAAATGGTGCCTGTTTTTTTTTTTTTTTTGAAGACTGGGAGATTCTGAGTTCTCACCATGCCCTCCAGCCAGAAATCTGCTTTGTGACTGGCTATGCACAGCTTTCTCTACTACTTTTCATAGTTATGAAATAATCAGTGTGAGAGTTTAATAGAGGTGAAAACCTGCTCATTGGCATGGGCCAGTCAAATCTAGTTCATTTTAATATCTTTTTAAAGACTCAGCTGCAATTTGAAGGTGCACTGGTTTTGTGCTGACCCTGTACAAAGAAATAATCATAAAACAAAAAAATTGAGCACATTTGGTGTTGAGTAGTGGATAAGTATAACCATAGGAGAGGCAAAAGATGGATATTTAAGTTATACACATCTATTTCAGAGACAGCCATCCTTCCAAGACTACTTTCCATGTCACCACAAATAACTACTTCCAAAAATACCAAAGTATTTCCACCTTAACCTAAACTGTAGGATAGGTTACCCTCTGGAAGCTCCTGTGTCTTTTTCTTGATCATAAGGTGAGCTCGTTTATTGACTTGGGCTTAGACAGACATCTGTTGATGGAAGCTGACCCCAGCTCAAACTGCCTGGAGGTAGCTGTATCTGCATTCAAATCTTTCTGCTTCTTGTCTATGTTACAAAGTGAAGTTACATGCAGTAAAAGATAGACTTCAAGGTTTTGCCCTAAATTCTTGGAGGATGTGTATTTTGGGAGTTTACAAAAGCAAGGATAATTAACCTATTGAACATGACCTGTACATAGGCTGAGCTGTAGACCTTCTGCAGAGTAAAATGTCACTGCAGGGCCGGAATTAGGCTCAAGGCCAGTGCTTTACAGGACAGTGAACTGAAAAATAATAAAATAAAATCAGTCTTTAGCAAACTCTCAGATACAGTAAAAAGGAGAACATAGCATGGATAATGTAAAACAGGATCACATAGAAAAATATTAAGAGCAAACCAGGCAACATTGTGACTAACTGTTAACTAAGTATGATAATTGGAAGTTCCCTCTAAAACGCTCTCATCAAATCTATTGTCACCTCAACATTTTGAGACCCACATGGGATGCCAAAAGGGATTGTGGTGGTTTCACCCTGCTGGGCAGCTAAAATCTACCAATCTACCACAACCACCCTCACACAATCCTGTCCTTAAAAAAAAAAAAAAAAAAAAAGGAAGAGGAGGGAGAAGAATGTATGCTGGAAAGGACAAATAATTATCCTTACCTCGTGTTGAGGTAAGGATAATTTAATTAATGGGAAAAGAAAGAAGGAAAACAAACAAAAAACAACAACAGAATCAAGTAAAGGCCAGGTGGAAGCATAGAGAGAATAATAATAATAAAAAATCTTCTCTATTTCCCACCAATGAGAGATGTTCATCCACATTCTCGGAAGCAGAGTCTCAATGCATGTATTGGTTGTTTGGTAGGACAGATATCTTTGTAGTGAGATCTCCCCCTTTTTCTTCCTCTTTCCTACCTTTTATTGCTGAGTGTGGCATCATACACTATGGAATATCCCTTGGTCAGTTTAGGTCAGCTGCCCTCCCCAGTTCTTGCCCACCTGCAGCCCAACTGGCTTTGGGGGGTTTGGAGGGAGTCTTGGTACTGTGCCATCACTGCTCAGCAATACGCAAAGCATTGGTGTGTTACCAGTGCTGTTCTAGCTACAAGTGCAGAGTACAGCACTGTACAGGCTGCTGCAGGGAATGTTCCTAGCCAGACCCAGTACAATTACACACCCAGTGTTTTATATAGCCCAACACAATAAAGCTTATGGTTAATTTAATGAATAACGCACACAGTATTGGATGTAGCATATTTAAAAACTTTTAAGCTGTTCCCACAGTGTTCTACAACATGAAAAGTTGTGATAAATCCAAGAGAGCTACTATTAGGAAGAAGCAGAGATAAAGTATCTAAGAACAACTCAAGATACAGCATTCTCTGAGACTTTTTGCTTGGATATTGATTGAAAGGGCTTTTTTTCTTCAATAAACCTGTGGGTGACATATAGAAGAAAAATTTACAGAAGATAAATAGAAAGCATACAAATTTACATATTCTGAGTAAGTATTATATTTCACTTCTCTCTTTTGAAATCTAGACAGTTTTATTCTGAAGATAATCCAACACTCTCACCTTGATTGTTCCAGCTCTGCACTTTTCATCATGCTCATCAAGATTGCTTGGTCTGTGGTTTCTGCCACTGTGTCATGATGATGTTTCAATGTGCAAAGTTCCTTGTTAATACAGCTATTGGAGAGAAAAACAAATACAAGGTATAAACATCTCAAAATCATTTGTGTGTGTGTTGTTTTAGCTAAACAAAGACATTATCACTCCTGTGTGAGTCTGGACTGAATGTTTCTGTTTCCAGATTTTGTATTCTCTGCTAGGGTTAAAATGTGCTTAAAGCAAAAATGCCAACATTTAAATACAGAACTATTCGTGTACTGATCTACTCAGTACATGTCAACATAGCTTTTCATTGCAAGGTTTAGAAGTTACAAACTGATCTTCTTTTCAGTTACCCACATCAGGATGTTTGAGGCATACAAGAACTTGAATGAAGTCAACAGCTTTTCTTGAAATTGGGCAAGTACAAATAATCATTTACACATTAACATTTGAAAAGCTGACTTTACAAATGAGAACGCTAACTAAATCATTTCTTCAAAAAGAAATTTTATGTGTAAGATATTCAAATCTAATGAGAATATAAATTTTCTCTGTAGCTTATGTCTGTAAATATACATTTACCTTCCTACGGCATGAATTTATTTTACATTTCAAGCCATTCATTTTCTTTACATACAATATTTCTGGACATTACAATATAACTTTTAGATTTTGATGATCTCTCAAGGTCCCTTCCAACCCCTACAATTCTCTGATTCTGTGAGTTCAAAAAGTAGACATTTTATTTATACTTGCTGCAGCTCCAAAACTCAGCTTGATATCTCTTGTTTTGTGGCCTACCAAAATTGTCTTGGAAATTGGTGCCCACTCTTCTACAAACTATGCACACTCAAAATCTTTTCTATGGCTTTTTTTGTCTAATCTTAAGTCTTCTGATCTTTGATGGATGTACAAATTCATTTAATCAGTCAGTTATCCTGCAATATAGACATCTGAGTCATATGCTCTCCACCAGCCTTTGCTTGGTTAAACACCAGATGGATGAAACAGCTGTATAAATCTTTAATCTCTGTGACAGTGTTTCCTTCATTTATTCTTTGATTTACATGGTTAGTTTCACTTATATATTGTTCCAATTAGTGAGTCGACCAATCTCTGTCAGTCAGGTCTGTTCAACATACTTTATTTGTCTTTAGCTTAAGGAATTTTGTTTTTACATTGTGTTTTCAACATGCACATTAAATATTTAGCCTGTGTTTGAAGCAATATTGATATCTTTGATATCTTTGTTCATTATCTTTGTTAATCTATCAACAGTGCTGCTATAATTTAAAACACACATTATCATGACACTTTGTATTTAATACAGTCTCTTTCTTTAGATTGGTACATTATTGTAAGAAGATAATCCTCTCCTCCAAAAAACTTATAACCATTTTGTTTGTTTGTTTGTTTCATGTCAGTTTGGTTTGTAGTTCCACTATATCTGCAAATTCACTACTACAGTGAAATAATATGAAACTAAACCAAAGGACAATGATTGCACAATCTCTTGAAGTATACATCCTGTTAAAGAGCTCAATTTACAATTTACTTTTTTTTTTTTTTTTTTTCTAAACTACTGTTTTTTTGAATGGTAATTTTGGAACTTTCTTGGACTCCATCTAGAAAAAAAAAAAAAAAAAAAAAAAAAAAAAAAAAACTGTGTGGCCATGATTAAAGGACCTGACTCTAGGACAGTATGTGTGGCACTAAGGCACTAAACCCTAAGGAGATTTCCAAAGACCAGAAGATATCAAAACTGTTTGCAAACCCATGCAAATACCATGCTCAGCTAATCTTAAAAGAATCTAGAATAAGACGTTCAAAGAGACACATTAGACATGAAGTGGATCTAGAAACTGCAACATGGGAAATGTCATGCAAAGAAAGAGAACTCTAATGCTTTTGAATGTTGACAAAGATGTTGTGAGCTCCTCCCATCATACAGCTTAGAGAAAGGGTAGAAAAAATCCCTTGTGAAGAATGATTTTTAGGGGAAAAATAAAAAATAAAAATAAAAATAAAATATTAAAAATTAAAATAATAATTTAAAAATGTTCATCTGGTTTGTCTGGTTAGAGTTAAGACTTATTTATTTCCTTTCCTACCCAGAAAAGAATGCATTGTTTTGGCCAAGACTCCAATAAAACTAAGATCACTTTTGCTACCTAAAAAAAAATGGAAGTATGAGGCTAGTGATCAATATTATGCTGAGCTAGGAAAGGCCATTGTCGTATTTGTCTTGTATTAGCCAGCAGTGCTTTATTGGCTGATTTTAACACTCCACGCAGAAATGCTGTCTGCAAGTTCCAAAAAAACATTACAGTCCAGACCATCGTAGGTACAACCTAAGAAGTCCTGAAGCTTTCAAATCAGAAAAGAAATGTACATATGGAAAAGAATTGGAGTAAAAAGTAATAGGAAAGCAAAAGCTTTCATATCTTTTATGAAAAACATGCCTCTGGCATATATGAAATAAATGTAAAACTCTAGCATATCCCTAGAGATGCTGAGATGCCATGGAGACTCTAAAAGCTCTCTGATGCCCTGAAAGGTTGTGGTGTTACTGAGTCCCAAGAGATGCTTGAAACCATTTCATTTTCAAATATCTTCTTCTTCATGTTTGCTCTTTCTTTTCATGTGTGTGTCTGCGTCTGTCTGTGAATGTGTTTTTAAAGCCTGTGGAAGAGAATACAAGTTGAGAATAACCCTTCTTAACTCATCCTCTTCTGTGTGTGAATAATACACTGTCTAAATGAAATAAAGGGAGTGCAGGTGTAAGGACACGTGATGTTTCTCCCTTCTCCTTGGTATTTCAAGGATACGATTTATAATAGCTCCATCATTTCAGGGCTGGCAGTTGACTGAGTTCATGCTCTCTTTCTAATAGCTTTTCAACTATGTGTGCTTTTGTTATCCTGCTTTCTATCCAGGCACGCTGGGATTTTATCAAGGTAAAAAGAATCTGTGGCCACAGCAGAAAAAGAAGCTCTTGCTTACACAGTAGCAAAAAATGCAGAGTGTTTCATATTCCTTATAGAAATACAATCTCATGGTAAAAAATACTTTGATGTGTTTAATATATTTCAAGCATTTCCTGAAGTATTTCTGTGTATATTAATTATGATATATGCATATATTTCTAATGTAGGGAAAGAACCATGAACGTTAACTATGTATCTGCAAGAAAAGATCTGATCTTCTTTCCAAGGTGCATATAAGGGTTAGGTAAGGAGTTCTGCTCATTTCAAATCTGTGGAACGATAAATAGTACACGTATAGAAATCTCCCTTTGAGCTTTTGGTTGATATCAATACTGATTATGCTTGCAGTGTGACAGCAGTTACATGTCCCTTGTTTATTTTCCCCTCCATCTGCATGCAAAGAAGTCCTTGCTGTCAATATCCGTTACACACATGTAGCCAGAAGAGATTGGACCTCACCCCATTCCACCAGCATTTTTCAAACTGTTATAGCTATGAGATGAAATCTCATTTATTTTATGGCCACATATTTCAACAGGAAAGAGAATAATTGTTCTTCATGGAAAAAAAAATAAAAATAAAAATAAAAATAAAAATAAAAAAATTATACCAGACAACACTTCATTCTCAATTAAGATAGCTTTAAAGTTTCTTAAAGAGTTATCTTAAAAAGGGAGATAATTTTTAAGTAACTTACAAAATGGAATATATAGTTGATGCTTGAACTTAACATGTCTGATTCTCTGTTGCTATGGAACTAGGAAGAATCTGCAATCTTTCACTTGATTTCATTGATGTAAGTCAGCCAGTGACATATGGGAACATACTTCTTGCATTACAATTTCAGAGTTTTCCTGTGGAGTTTGAATTGATCACTGATTTATTGATCACATAGACAAAGGGACAATGTAATATTCCATATGATTTTGGAAATCTTTATTAAGCAAGACAGAGTGTTGTACTTCCTTCAGCACATTTGATGTACATGAAATTGAGTAATATTTTCTCTGTATATCTTATGTTGAATAGAATAGAATAGAATAGAATAGAATAGAATAGAATAGAATAGAATAGAATAGAATAGAATAGAATAGAATAGAATAGAATAGAAT
>NC_048894.1:105770023-105783423 GCF_011077185.1 Oxyura jamaicensis
ATAGAATAGAATAGAATAGAATAGAATAGAATAGAATAGAATAGAATCATTTAGGTTGAAAAAGACCTCAAAAATCATCTAGTCAAACTGTTAACCTAGCACTGCCAAGTCTACCACTAAATCATGTCCCATCTACATGTCCAAGGATGGTGACTCAACTGCTTCCCTGGGCAGCCTCTTCCAATGCCTCATGACCCTTTCAGTGAATAATTTTTTCCTTATATCCAACCTGAAACTCCCCTGGTACCACATGAGACCAATTCCTCTTGTCCTATTGCTTGTTGCCTGGGAGAAGAGACCAACCTCCACCCTGCTACCATCTCCTTTGAGGTAGTTGTAGAGAATGGTAAGGTCTCCCCTGAACCTTCTTTTCTCTAGGCTAAATAACCCCCATTCAGTCAACCACTTCTCATAAGACTTGCTCTCTAGACCCTTTGTATACACTGCAGCACCTTAATGTTCTTTGTGTAGTGAGGGGCCCAAAATTGAATACAGTACTCAAGGTACAGTCTCAACATATCTGAGTACAGAGGGGCAATCACTTCCCTAGTCCTGCTGGCCATGCTATTTCTGATACAAGCCATGATGTCTTTGGCCTTCTTGGCCACCTAAGCACACCGCTGGCCCATATTCATTCGGCTATTGACCTTTCTACCAGGCAGCTTTCCAGACACTCTTCCTCCAGCCTGTAGTGTTGCATGGGGTTGTATCCCAAGTGTTGTGACCTGGCATTTAGCCTTGTTGAGGCTGAGCTTATGATAAACCTACCTTAACTTTCACTCTGACTGTGAAGGTCTTTCAGTGATGATAATGAAGCTAATAAAGCTGAGAACAATTTTCCAAGGAGAAAAACATCTGAAACATCTTCTGAAGAATCATTATTCTTAGCTATGGTAGTCAGACTCCTCTTCCAAAAATATCTCAGTCTGAGTAAATGTTCCTCAAACTTGCTGAGTCACAGCAGATTAATCTTTCCAACACTCAGGGTTTCATGAAAAGCGGGTAAAAATGTTGTTTTGGTTTGAAAGATATTTTGTGATCTTCTGATTATGAAATATACTCTGTAATAAGCATATAGTTTATTATTCAGAAATAATAGTACAATTTCTATATACCAATGTTCTTGAAAAATAAAATAAAATAAATAAAATAAAATAAAATAAAATAAAATAAAATAAAATAAAATAAAATAAAATAACACCTTTCCGGACATGCCTTTCTGCAAATCAGAAACAGAATGTGTTTCTCCTTGCCCCTGCTTTATCTTGCCCTTTAGAACCCGTAAGAACCAAAACAGAAAACAGGGTAGATCACAGTATCCATATGCTGAATGACCATTCACACAGGTGAAGCAAGATGAAGAGGGGAGGCAAAACAAGCGGGAAGGTCTAACTAATGAAATCCTGAGGAAGCAAAGTGAAAAGTCAAAGAGATCAAATAGAAACAAATGGCAAGTGCCTCTCACTTCTGCTAAATAAATAGTAGCAATACATATGACAGATGATACCAGCCTGGATGAAACAAAGAGTGGCATTTTTTTCACACCTTATTTTTTTCAAAACTCACTTCTCAGCCAAAGCAGATAACACTCCAGCTGAGAAAAACTGATTTGCTGAGTCTTGCCAGTATAGAGAGGGGATTTTACATAGAGGAATTCTTGGCAGAACCTCTTATTTCCCCTTAAGACACATTAAACCTGGGCTTCAGTCTCAGGTGGGTGATGAACAGACAATGAAAAAGTAGATGATAAAGATGAGAAAGGAGGAGAAAAAAGAAAAACAAATAAACCTAGAGGGATTATAGTATGACGGTATGTTTGTAATTGTGCAGATTTTCTGCTTTGTTAACAGTACACATATACTAAATAAAATTTCTGTAAGAGTGTAAAACCAATATTTTGGTTTTACTTTAACTAATGAGGTCTTCTCTGTGCTTGGCTATTTGTAAAGGTGAAAGAAGTATTAGTTCATAAAGTCTTTAGGTAACAGACTAGTGTCTGACACAGCTGCTTAGGGGGAGACAAACTCATCTTAAACTCTACTGTGGTAAGAAAAGAAGCCACAGAATGATGCTGAATAAACTGTTCACTCAAAAGAAACAAGCAGTTCATACATAAGATTATTGTATTACTACCACTTAGGATTCAATTCAGCGCAACACCTGGGTACATGTTTTAAATCCATTAATTGTTGTTAATTAGTTGAAACTTTCCTTGTAATACTGACAGCTTACCTTTGAAGACACACTATTCAAATTCACCACAATGTACAATTAATAAGGTTTTCTCTGCAGATTCATGTTCCTGTCTTCTCTAGCTTTTTTTCTTTCATGCCCAGAATGAGGACTGCTGCAGCAGGCATTCACAAGCCTTAGAGGTTGACAGAATCCCTAACCTGTGCCCTGGAGCTATTGCCTTTAGTTTTATTGTTGACTTTCCAGTTCTCAGTTCTGTGAAGTGCCTGGACTGAGCTGAAATTAATTGTGACTGAAAGAATGGCATTTTCAAA
Organism: Oxyura jamaicensis; assembly: GCF_011077185.1. Lineage (NCBI taxonomy): Eukaryota > Metazoa > Chordata > Aves > Anseriformes > Anatidae > Oxyura > Oxyura jamaicensis. Next base: position 105,772,531 of record NC_048894.1, read on the forward strand.
GTTGTTATGACAATCTGCTTCCTTCATTGAGATGCATAAGACCTAGATATTCAATTTTTTTCCAAGGCCACTTGCGTAATTCTTGGAAAATATATTGGCTATGTGGTGGATGACTCAATTGTCCTGGAATAAAATACTGCTTTGACAAATCCACTTGTACTTCTGAACACCACTGAGTAAGTGATGTTCATTCTTAAAGCAGACATTTCCTGCCAAATCCCCAATTGAAATTATTAGTTATAGTTAATAAAAACAGTTCTATGGGGATTTAATTACAATTCTCTGTTTTCAAGTCCCTCTTTAAAAAGACTTTGAGTTAAAAGATCAATTCACTCTACTTGAACACCTTATCACTGATAGGCCAGACTAACAAAACAGTTCAAAAGTTGCTAGTTCTTCTGAAAGCAATACATCTCTTTCAAAAACCACCTTTTCATTCTGTTCCTTTGTTTCCTTTATTCTTTGAGGAAAATGAGCCCAAAGAAACTCTGTCAGTGTTCTTTCTTATCCCAGTTTTATTCTTTCTTATCCCAGTTAGAACACATGCAAACCAGAATCCTAAACCTTGAAGCCTTTATAGTGAACAAAAGCCAGCATGTGTCTTTCCTCAAGGCTATATATTCAAAAACAGCTTTGACTTGTGCTAGCCAGCTTTGGCTTGTTTCCTCTCCTCTTTTCCTCCAAAGCAGGCATAGTGAACACTCTTTCTTCTAAATTTTGTGAACACTGTTTCTTCTAAAAACTGAAAACTAAACAATCAAAATACATGGCTACTGTTTATCTAGTTTAACTTTTAGTTAACTTTCCTTTTCTTGATTTTCCTTTTTTTTTTTTTTTCCCTAAACAAAGTCAACTTTTCCAGCGAGTGTCCAAAATAGCAGTCAGAAGCTAGTTCTTATGGGAAGAGTCAGAAGGATGGAGAAGTTCAGTAGGCTGCAGCCAACAAGAGAAAGAAACACATTCAGTCTGGAAGAATAGAGGAGAATATCTGCAGGGTAGTCTGAATAAGAATAGCCAGATAGGGACCATGCTAACACAGGGACACAGAAGGAGGAATGAGGACAACTGCAGAAATATAGAAAACTTGAAGTTTCTGGTTGGTTGGTTATGTCAAATCGGGGAGACATGGAGATTTGGACAGGGTTTAGAAAGAGGCAAGTAAGCTTTGGAGCTGGAGAGTTTGAGCTCTGAAGGATATCTGAGAGCTTGGAAAGGAAAGGATTAGGTGCTGAGGGAGATTTTGTCAGGACAAGCCCCTCCCAAAACACAGAAATATAGCATGAGAAAGCTCTAGCAAGCAAAGCCCAATGAGCCAGTACTTTACTTGATATCTATTTTTATTAGCTCTCCTACACACAACAACAACAAAGCCATAATATTTACATAACATAGTATCCTTCAAACAGATACAAGTATAATACTGACAAGTCTGATGTAAGTTGAAGGCTGGATGGGTTGGTGAACAGGTGCAACCATAGACTTGGAAATGTGGGAACACCTTGTTATGGTTTAAAACCAAATTATAACGCAGGATTTGGTTACCAAAACACAATAATCACAAGTAAAAGCAAAAATTACAAATTAAATGACTAGTCTGCTCTGCAAGAGAGGCAATGTTGTCCAGGAGAGAGTTCAGGTGAGTTAAGCTAGCTTCTGGCCATGACAGGCATAGTCATGATTCAGTGTTTAGGGGTCCATGGGTCTTCTCCACAAGCAAACATGGGCATCATCAGCTATAAGACTCAGTACAGAAAACCAGATTCTTGGTTGTCTCATTGAAATTCATTTGGTACTGACAATCTCTTTGTCTCAAAAGTTATGCAACAGTCATTAGGCTGTTCACGCTGGTGTTACTCCTACAAAAAGTAGCTAAGCTACTAAGCTATTCGTTTATCCTATGGAGTTAAATAAAGTCAATTTGTAAATAGTATTGCCAACTATATGTAACTTGCTAACTGCTATGCAACCCATCCCTTATTAGGCATTCCTATTACTGTTAATTCAGATTAGTTTCATGCATTGCCATTTGTGAGATTACAAATACAATGTAACATTCTCCAGATCTTAATATAAGAATATCATTAATATGAAAAGTTTAGATAATTCAGGTAGAATTATTCATGATAAGTGTGGTATTATTAACTTACCCAATTGTTCATGTAACATGCTTATCATTCTCTGTGTTGTTGCATACTAGAGTTAAGATTTGGGCTTCAGTCAAAGACACTGATTGCCATATTGTGCCTTTCCCACAGATTGTTATACATGTATTGTTGTATGCCTGCTGTACAATGACCTTCCTTCCCCCCATTCACTTTTGAGTCTGTTGAGAGAATCATGGTAGCAGAAGTGTTTGTGGGTGGGTAGCATATGCTGGCACTACATTTAGAGTATAGCAGTCCTGTAAGCACAAATAAACCAATTGGGTATGTCAGGATGTCTTTTTTGACCTTGGTGGCCCAGATGGGTTATCCAAATATTTCCATCTGTGTCTTTTCCAGTGTTTTATTCATCCCCGCATAGCACTGAATGCCATATGGGAGTCAATATCAGCATCCAGAGCAGTATTGGCAATTGGGATACTAATTTAAATGCTTATTTTTTTCCATGTATTTCAGATGCTTCTTGGACTCTAACACGGCCATCTTCACCTTTCCATAACTGGACTGAGACACCAAAACACTTTGATCACAGATATATTCAATTTAGTGAATTACATGACTTACCTATTCTGCGGGAGAGTCAACGTGCAGCATCATGCCCGGTGTAACCCTGGTACAACACTGGTCAGTCCCTGGTCCTCTTTCCAAGTGATCCTGCCAGTTATAGGACAGTGTAGCCCATTCTTGGTTGTCTCACTCAAATTCAATCACTGCTCAGCAACAGTCTGTTACCATGGTTTGGCATTTACACTCTGCTCCTCTCAAAGGTGGTCAGCATCTTCACCATTCTTGCATGACTCACATATTTGCACCTTTCACAGTGATTAACAAGTTGCTTATGCTCAGAGTGGTCTTCTGTTCTTATATTAAGCTATTCTCTTGTCCTATGCAGTTAACATATGTCTATATCCTAACTCTTTTCATCTAGGCCTCATTTATTGAGCACAAGAGGGATTTTAAGCTCTGTGCAAAGTTGACAACTCTAGAGCAATATGTAAGGCAAACATAGGATTTTGAGTCTAGAGGAGATGGTTAGTTCACGAGTAGTGATTTCAGCCCAGAGCAGAGCAAGCTGAGGGGAGGCCTTATGACGGCCTGCAGCTCCCTCACGAGGGGAGCGGAGAGGCAGGCACTGAGCTCTGCTCGCTGGGGACAGCAACAGGACCCTGGGGAACAGCATGGAGATGGAACAGGGGAGGGTCAGGCTGGGTATTAGGGAAAGGTTCTGCACCCAGAGGGAGGTCGGGCACTGGGACAGGCTCCCCAGGGCAGCGGTCACTGCACTGAGCCTGCCGGAGTTCAAGAAGCATTTGGACACCACTCTCAGACACATGGTCTGATTTTGGGGTGGTCCTGTGTGGAGCCGGGAGTTGGACTCAGTGATTTTTGTGGGTCCCTTCCAACTCGATATTCTGTGATTCTATGATTCTAGCCTCAGAACCTGTGCACGTCTATCAGGTCTCAGGTTTGAGGGTAGTGATGCAGAAAGGAGATCTCCCCTTCCTCTTACTCCACACTGTGCAGAACAACTGAAACCAATGTTCATTTATCTTTTTTAAAGTATAAATTTAACCCTGGAAATATAGCAGCCAGAAACCTCAAACAAAATAATAGAGCTACTTTGAAACCTGACAGGGTATTTTGGAACAAAGCTAAAGAAATCCTCTCACTAAGTAACCAAAGTGAAGTTTTGGAAGAGAAAAAATGAAGAAAAATACTGTTTTCATCAGTTTAAATGCAAAAGACCTTTTGCCTGGTGAATTGCCAAAGTACTTAAATTAAAGTTTTGATCAGGTTTGGTTCCTGAGGACCTTCATCGGGTCCTCATCTGAATTCTTCACTGCAACCTACACTTCATTGCAAATACAGAGTCATGCAAGGCTTTATTAGTCAGCAGAAAAAAAGAAAGATTCACTCTTCAATAAAATGAGTGACAATTTCAATTAGATTTCTCAGGCAATTTTTTCCTGGGCTCATGGTATTGTAAAAAAGAAAAAATGGAATAGTTTTGTGGATTCATATAGCTTTCAGGGTCAGTCTAGTTTTTTAAAAGGAACAAAATAAAGAAAAACTGATGAGAAAAAAAAAAAAAAAAAAAAAAAGGGGAAACTTTCTGTGTTATTCCCTGGCATTGTTATGAACTCCTGAATTTACTGTATGTTCACTATAGCTTAATTTAAAATGTGAAATTCTCCCCTTGTGTGTAAGTCTGATTAGGTTATTGACCAAAATCAATTGTTTTCAATCCACCAGAGTAAGGAAATTGTTGTCACACAGCATTTAAAACATCAAGTGCCATCTCAGCTTAACAATGTCTTTGCACAGAATCCTTGTGAATGATTCTGTTTCTTCATGTGCTGAATCACTGAAGGGAATACTCTTAAAAGGAGGCTGATGATCTACTTACCAGTGATTAATACCACTGCCTACTGTTCTTCAGTGATGATTCTAGAGTTGCTGTGAAATTATAAAAAATAATACATAGAAAATAAAAATATAATTTTAAAACAGCTTTTTTAAAGCTAGTTATTAAATAGACAAATATCCATTGTTAAAGTACCTCTTGCTCCCATCAGACAAAATTTGCTGGTGCTGTGAAGAAGGTACTGCCTCCTCAGATCTCCAGTAATACCTACCCTGACTTGAAAGCCAAATGAGTTAACAGGTGAGATCCCAAGGCATGTTGCTTATTCATTTGTTTTCTCCAATTCTGGTGAGAAAACATCTCTAGGGCCAGAACTATAACAAGGACAATGGAGACAAATTTAACTTCTTCCTCAGAATATTTACAAAATGCTAAAGAACTGCCCATATTCAAACTGAGTGGAATTTCAGACACCAATGTACACTGATTATTTGCAGTAACTGTAATAACAGAGGGGTTACCAACAGCTCTCTGCAAAGCTCTATCTGAGAGCAGTTGCACAGACAATATAAAATTGGTTGTCTTGTGCTGTTTTTTGTTTGTTTCCTTGTTTTTCTAAAAGACTTATAATACTTCCTCCTTGCTTTTTAAGACATTGAATAGCAAAAATATCTGAGATAGATATGTAAGTTCTTATTGATATTTTGTACTTATATGTCTCCATTTTTATCTTCTCATATTGTCTTTGGTATAAAGAATATTTTTTACATTACTTTGTCAAGTTTCTGAGGTCAACAAATACACTGCCTTCAGGGTAGTGTGTGAATAAACTTATTCGTATGACATTGACAGGGGAGAGGTTCATACCTATAGTGCTTAGAAGCCCACTAAAAATTTTTTTGAGATCAACTGATTTTATTGGACGACAGGTCTTTTAAAAGGGAAAACCAGCCATGGTATTGTATAACTGAGATTAAAAGCTACTAAACCTCCCATAAGAATAGAGTTGGAAATCAAGGACATTTCTCTTTTTCAAGAATAAACCCTTTTCAAAACTAACCCAACAAATCCAAGAGAGTGTACATTTTTGCAACATTTTTAGCAGGGACATAGTGACTGAAATGTCTTACACTGTGAGGCTGAAGAAGACTGTAGAAATAGTATACAGCATTCAAGTCAAAGCTAATAGAGGAAACATAAAAGAGAGATGTAGTAGATCCTGAGTTTCCACATGAGACCAACACAAATCTGTAATGTTGCTGTCATGATGAAATAAAGTTTTATCCCATCTGCTTCCCAAAGACCAGTTTCAGTCCTCCTGCTCTTACACACATAGTAACTTTATAAGCATCTCTGTGGGATTAAATTAATTAAATTTATCCCTTAATTATTTTACTTTGTAAATTTTCTAAAAGATAAAACAGGTTCACCAAATTGGACAAACCACTTTGTCAATCAGCATAAAAAATACTAATGAAATCCCTTGCTGCAAATGAAATGTATTTCATTGTGTTTGCAAATGTTACTTTTAGGAGTCTAGACCTGCAGGAGTCAAGATAGATTCTCCTAATTCTTCCCTGCTATTTATATCCAGGAAGCCTGGGATTTTACTGTTCTTACAGTCTTCAGAATTAAATTATTTTTTGGTCATTATGAGTCAAGGTGGCATTACTCACCTGGAATTTTAAAATGATTTTTAATATTGTTTAATGTGCTTATGGAATAACTTTAGGTTTATTCTGTACTGGGATAAGACTTAGAGACCTGATTTAGATAGATGTTCTGTGTTCTAGAAATCAAACAAACACATAAAAATATCTGTCTACGTTTAAAATATCAAAGAGTACTGGTTCTCACTGACTATGGCTTTGAGGGTAAAAGCATGAGAATTTGCAGACATTTCCATTCCTATTTCCTGGACTCCTATATGAACATAAGGCATATACCAGATAGATAGACCAATGAGATTTAATGATCCACACACTACCGGTAATATCAGTAGCTAGAATCTTTTGCAAGAGGTTGAAAATTTAGGAATGGTGTTTCAAACAAACAGAACTTGCTTAATTGAATGTTCATTCATTCCACTGGCATCTTTATTACAGAAACACATTCTGTTCTGGATTAAATTATTTTTCTTTCAATTTGAACAGGGACTAAGAGGCATGCAAAATTATTCCTTTTAATTAAACTTTTTTTTTTTTTTTTTTTTTTTTTTTCCCTGGGTAGAAAATATCTGTCATTCAGGAGCTCCAGAACAGTCTGTTTGAAAAACAGCTTAGACTTATACTTTGCCAGACATGCTAGACTCTGTATTTTCAGTTTCTGCTTCACAAATCTGTGTTACTTGTAAACTGTGCTTACAATTACTTGAATGGAAAGGGAAACAGCATAGGCCATATAATTCAAAATTATTTTCTGTTTGCATGAAGCTAACATTCTGTGGCTCTGTGAAGTACTTAGAAGACTATTTTTACTTCAAAATTCAGAGACATCCAATGGAATTACTCTGGAAATAGTAAAAGTTCTGTATATAGATTGCTAGTAGACCCAAAGAGGAACGATCCAAAGGCCTCTGACAACAAATAACATCTCATTAATGTCAATAGACCTTGAAACAACTTTTAATGAAGCAAATGCCATCATTATGTCTTGATTAAAAATATTAGACATTTGAATATTAATGCTTTTAAATTTATTGCAATTGTAATGAGATCAAATATGAGTATTTGTTCAGATGTGTTAGATGTTATGTACTGATAAACAATAGTGCTTCCTAGGAGAAATGTATTATTTAAAGGTCTACATTGTGTCTTTTCAATGAAGTATACAGAAGATGTTTCCAGACTATTAGATTTTTTTTCAAACTTCAGAAGAAGTAAACATGTTTGACCGATTATCCTGGTTACGCTGAATGTCGTGTGAAGGTAATTGCGAAAAGTGAAAGATTGTCTTCATCTTAGCAACCCTATTTATGTTCAGCATTACTTGGAATACCTTCTTTATATTCATGAATTAATTGTCTCAAAAGATAAAGTAGACAGAGTGGGCAAGATTGATATCTGATCATAGCCTAGTCTTTGAGAGTACTGGCAATCTGGATTCATATTTTTTTGGAGGAGGAGTGAAAAATGACTTGAGTTCTCCACAACTGTAAATTGACAGTCTTAATCCAGCTGTATTTATTTAAAATCTTTAGATATATAACAAAAGTAACATTAGATGCCATCTAATATAAAAACTTCTCTTGATGGCAAGCACTGAGTACATAACTTTCAAATTAAATATCCATCTTTAATGTGCAGCTAAAAATGAGTATTTTATCTGTAAAAAAATATTGCATTCTACCCTTCTCACACATATAAATTGTAACTCTAGAGAAGATAAGAGTTAAAATTGAGCAAAATTGATGTGAGAAAAGACTTCAAAATGTAGATGTAACATTGTAATCCACATAAGTATTTCCCTTTAATTTAATTAGATCTTATAATAGTGATTTCTTCTCCTCTCTGCATGGATAGCAAAAGTTTATCTAAAGAGACTGCAAATATATGGTAATAGAGTACAAAAATAACATCTACATATTTGTGGAGAATAATGATGAAACTCATAAGTGAGGAAGCTAGAACATGTCAAATGAAAGATGTCTTCCCACTGGATAGTTAGAATTCACATGCCCATTAAAATATCAGCAACACAGAGGAAACAACTGTTCTTCTTCCTCTATTTTACCCTGACAGTTTGCAACATAATGGAATATTATGAAGTGGACATTATAGGATGAGTCATTCTCATTGAAAATGATGGCCTGGTCCATCTTTACACTGATTAATTGCTCTGTATTTACTTTAGGATCTACCTGTACAGAGTTTGATTCATTTGTTCCAAGCTACTTTGCCTTATCTTCAAGCTATCAGGTACCAAGTTTACCATTAAAAATCAAACTACAAATGAAAGTATCCTACAAAAGTCAACATTAAAGGGAGTTGGGAAAGCAGGGATAAGCTTAATTAAATTAGAAACTCTTTACAATAAAACATAACAGTAAAAATGAATGAAACATAGATCATTGTCAGGAAATTTATAAGAAAATTGGGCATTTCTAGAAAAATCTATAAAATAAAGGACTGGGATATATTTTCATTAACAAAGTAAGTAGGAAATCAATCTAACTATGAATGTTACATGCTGTGAAATTAATTACCCACTTCTACCACCTTGTGGAGACACAATATTAATTAATATGACAGGTCTAGATAGGAGAGAAGAGCCATCAAGTGACTGTACTACAAGCTAGCACCTGATGTTTTACGAGCTATTATAACTTTCCTGTGAGGAAAGGACTCTTCAGACATATCATTCTGAAGGGTAAATATGGACTGATATAGGATTCTTACACTGATCAAGTGCAGTAGACCATTCAGCATGCATCTTATTCTTAATAATAGCATATTTACAGGTAAATATAAAGTCAGTTAAGAGACTGTGGATGCTTAATTTTGTAACACTGAATGAACAATTGTAACAGCAATTACCGTATCACATTCATTTGTACATAGTCATCACTCACAGAGTTCAGCAGCCAGTTTTGTTAATGCAAAGCTTGATGTCAATATAAGCAACTGTAAAGACAAGTGTTTTCTGTGATTTTGTATCTTGACAGTTTGTATTTATAAATCTGATTCCATACTTTGAGCATTATCTTGTCAACCAAACAGCAGCATTATATAAGTATGAAGGTCTGGAAACTGAGTCAACGGCAAGAGGAGGGAAAGCTCATGTTCTCTTCTCATTATTACTGTCCAAGGTTATGTGTAATCCACTGTCCACCAATTCAGCAATATCCCACTAGGATGCATCCCACTAGGCAAAGGCCTCATGGCCTCAATTCATAGTTGCACCAAGTACATGTAGTAGTTGCAAGGTCAACATTGTCTATCCCAATAAACAGAAGGCTAGACAAATTTACACTAGAAAGCAGTGATGATTCCAGGATGGGAGGGTGGTCGTGTTTTATCATTTGTATGTTTTTGTCATTGGACAAGCTATAGTCTTTTCTCAGGAAATTAATGTCCATTTCTGGCTGGAAGATCATCTGGAAGATCATCTCCCATTTTAGTTTCATCTGAAATTAACCCAGTTCATGTTCTCTCAGACAACCCAATGCCGTAAACTAAAGCACAATAAGTTAGGACAATCAGGAAATGCATTTGTGTATTCCTGACCAGAACAAAAGTAAAACTGTAGTCCACCTCCAGAGCAACCTTCTGGATTCCAGGAGGCTTTCCACATCAAAAGAATGTCATAACTGCAGGACCTCCAAAGGACAGTTGCCACACAAAATTCAGGCTACTCCAACATGCCACATACACTAAGGAATTTAAAGGGCACTGGAACGTGTTATGTTAATAAACTTTAAGCTCAGCTTCTAATTATGTCCAGAGCACTGATGCTACAAACTGTGGTATAATTTCTTATTTTAGTCCCATTTCATTCATTTTGAGTTGTTAGCATATTTTCAAAATCTTAAAATTTTTAAATTCTCTTTTTTCCAGACTTGTTATACAATTCTTATTTCTTTTCCTAATTTTTTATTATTATTTTTTTGCCAAGAAGTCTTTAATAAAGCACTTGCACAATATGTTCATATTCAGTATCTCTCATGAGATCTTTCCACCTGTGGCAGATTTAATGAGATTGTATCTTCACTTAGATGAACTAATCTGTCATCTAAGCCCAACATTATTTATGTGATGAAAGTCTTTCATACAGCCTGTTTTTTCATTTTTCAGGCGGACTGTATCCCAGCCTTGTAATAGGTTGTGGAAAATCTATCAAGGAGTTAACAAGCCAACAGTTAACTCTCCCCTCCAAGACAGAGAGAAGGAGAGAGAGAAGGGAAGGTGAAAGAAAGAAAAAAAAAAAAAAAAGATCTCAATGCACAGACTAGAGGGAAATTTATTTGTGAAGAAAGCATATCTAGGTTTAGGTTTGCTGGATTAGTTAATTCTCTGTTTCCTGTTTCTTTCCAAGGATATGTTTGAAGAAGGTGAATGTAGTGTCAGGTTCAGTTTATGAATGGAGAGAAATAGAGTACAGGTAGTGTTCTCTGAAGAGACTCAGGTTTATGGAGGCAGGGAGGATGTTGGTGTTTTTGTTTTGTTTTTTTTTTTTTCCCTGTAGGTTGGCTCAGAAAAAAAAGAAGTTGATGAGAAAATTTTGGAAGCAAGGTTAAACAAGGTTTGTATTTGATGTGCTTGTAATCAAGTTTAATACGGTCAGTGAGATAAGGTTCCTTATATGTTTTTTTCTGTCTTCACAGGTTCACAGGTTCCCTAAACAGGAACTCTTGCTTGGAAATCTTTT